>NC_062189.1:15627546-15740046 GCF_912470025.1 Vespa velutina
CGTTAGGTATATGTATATAAAATTAATATCAAATGTCAACAGGATTATTCCAAAAAAAAAAAAAAAAAAAACAAAAAAAAAACAAAAAAAAAAAAAAGAAAAAACATACAATGAATCAGAGAAATATTCGGACAATATTTCGAATTGAATTACTTTTTCTAAATCACATAAAGAACTCCGATATTTTTACTACGATATTAAAAATAAAATTAGTTAGAGATTAAGATTAAAATTAATCTATTAATTAATATTGTTAATATGGTAATTTGATAATATTAAGATTAATGATATGAAGAATTTTTGTTCCAACAACAATAAAAAATATAAAAAGCATTTCTAACATTTTTTTCTTTTTTTATTAACTTCTTTAAGTTATAAACATAACTAGAATTTTTGAATACTTGTATATACATACACATGAATATTTCTTTGATTTACTATACATATACATATATGTATTTTATATCGCATTTTGCAAGAGAAAGAGCTTTTCTCCCTATCGTATCAAGAAATAATTGACTGCGTTAACTGATTGCTACTGCGGAGTAGCTGAAGCTGCTAATTGGTATCATTATTTATGTGAAAATAACCCCTGAACTGTCACGCTTTGAATGACGACAAGGGGGATGATAACGAACGCATCAATTATGTAGGTAGGCGTTTAGGCATATTCTTGGGCGTGCTAATGCCGCTATACGGCCGTTGGTTAATTGAAATTGATCGCCATGAAAATGTCTCGAGTCGCTTTTACAAAAAAAAAAAAAGTTAGTCCTATCCTGTAATCATTTTTTCTTTCCTTCTTCGTTCCTCAATCAAAACGAACTTTAATGTAAAACGACGTGTCTTTCAAAACAATATTTTGTCATTGACCTTTAATATTTACCTTAATATTTTAATAAACTGAATATAATTATAATCCAAGGAAGTACCGTTAGAAGAAGAATTAGTTGAAATTGTAATTTAGAAAATATATAGTTAGTCATTTGTACAATCGTAACGGAATATTTGATATAACTTAGAGAGTAGATTAAGGTTTGACAAATCAAATTTACAAGTAGGATATTGGGTTTCTTTTGAAAATGTAACTTGGCACTAACGAGATGCATGTCTCTAATGATACATCAATTTGCTCGTTCTGTTACCAAGAATTTTCATCTCTCAAGCTGATTACTCGAGCAAGTTAATCAAGGATAGCGAGACTCAAGAGACTTGGGACCAAGTATATGTTGACTTATTACTGAGCGAATTATAAACGGAAACGTTTAATAGGCAAAACTCTTGATCATTGATAATTAAAGATCTATCCACATTTCCCTTCAAAATATCATTTTTAATCTATAATTACTTTAATAAGCAATATTTTGACAATTTCACGTTTTTTTTTTTTTTTTTTTTTTTTTTTTTTTTTTTTGTCATTAATATAATGTATCATTTTATAGAAACCGTTTAACGTATAATCGACGATAGTTAAAGAACAAAAAAAAAAAAAAGAAAAAACAAAAAAAAAACAAAAAAGAAACAAAAAATACGAGAAATGAGAAATATGAGAAGGACAGATAGAGATGGACGATAAGAGAGAAGGAAGGAAAAGAGAGAACACAATAATGATCATTCCACAAATTCTACACATACCGTGGAGATTGAAACGGTAACCATACTCTCGACGCTCTGATTCTGTACACCTTGAATTTATTATTGCATACACAATTGTTTTGTTGCATGGAACATACCGTAGCTATGATTATTCGAATGCATTGAATTCTTTCTCTCTTTTGATTATACATCGTAGTTTAACGATTACATGTACGTATACTATATATTATTAGAGCGATAAATTGATTTGATCTAACAAAATGAAGAAAATTATTATCGAGGAAAAAATTTATCTTCGAAATTAAATTTATTATGCGATATATCGATCTTTAATAATTTTATAATCATGTGAATTTCATTGATCAGTTCGTACAACTATACATATTAAACTTTCATAATTTTCATTTCTCGAATTTGACAGCGTTAAATATTAATTCGCTTAGCTTTGGATTTTAAGTTACCTTTCATTAAAAAATCAAAGGATTTGTATTAAAAAGTTACAAAACGTTAACGAAAAAATCAATATATCGAATCTAAGAAACGATTTATTACAATGAAAGTCATTTAATTTTTTTTTTTTTTCCTAATTTTTTTCTATTCGATAAAACTTATATTCCCTATAGATGTGTATAAATATTTAAGAATTTAATATATTTATAATAAAGTTTTAAAAAATGTGTAATATAAAAAAATCTTTTTAAAGAAAAAAGATAAAGAAAGAAAAAAAAAATAGAAGAGAAAAGATTTTAATTTCATTTGCAGATTAACAATAATACTTACATTATCGTATACTTGGACTTTACTTAAAAATTTAAAAGATAAACAGAGAAAAGAAGTAACTTTACTTTAGCAAATCCCACGTCGTTTGCCGTTTCTGTTTATCGCTCGACAATTACAGAGAAGAGATTCGCAATTATTACCATAATAAGCGAAATCAAAATGACCTGCCTCACATCAAGAGCGCCTGCTTCGCCAATTTAAGTATGGTGGCTTGTTTGAATAGCTTCTACTATCGTTATAGTAACCACGTAACAAGTAGAATTTATATAGAGAAAATTCTTTCGTTCATAAACCAAATAATATTAAAGAATGATTATTGTAAAAGATCATTATAATACGTTTTGCATTAGAAAATTTATCTTCAATAGGTTTACTAATAATTAAAATATGTGCATTAAATTAATGAGATTTCACAACAGATGAAATATAATTATTGAGTTAAAATAATCACAAATAATATAGTTCGAACGTAATAAATCTATGAATTTGATATCTTTGTATCGAGATATAATATTATAACAAATTTCTAAATATATATATATGTATATATATATATATATATATATGTATATAAATAATCTTATCGAATTGTAGACGTATCCCTTTGTACGTTGGTTCTTCGAAAGATCTGAGAGATTTAAGTTATTAACGTAACGGACAATGAACCCCCATATAGTCTCAAGGGAACCGTAAAATATTCGTGGATTTATCGTTTGAGAACGAAGCAAATATTAACGCAGCTTATTATTCCAAGCTAAAGAATTCACCCCTTGTTTGCTACCCACTTTGTACTCTAGACCGTCGAAGAGTAAAAGTGAATGAGAATAAGATAAAAGCTAATGCAAGAAACAATGTGGTGAACTCCGCCAATCATGATCCTTTAACAAGTTAGACGCTGATGTATAGCGACTAATTAGCTACCCGTCATTGTCTCTAATAAGGTATAACTTTATTTTTTCACATTAATTTAATGAATTTATGATTCCACGAGTTGTTCATTTTAACATTTAAACAAAGTTCATAGGATTGATATCGATAAATTTAGTGAAAATGTGAAAAAAAAAGAAAATGGCTAAACAAGATTCATATTGTTAGATAATTAACAATGAAATTAATTTAAAAAAAATTAAATTCGCACAATGAGAATTAAAGAATTGTTTTCTCGACGGTTGTACTTTTTGGTACTGTAATTAACCACGTAATTACGCACGGAGAAGTTGACATTGTAAAATGATCGTAACTTCGGCTCCATGTTGGACAAATGACCGTAGTTCATTAAGTACGTAGAAAATATAAAGTTGGTCGGTGAGAAAGGTACACATTATTGTTATTATGGGAGCACATAAGGTAGTATTGAGAACTATACGAATTAAGTTGCAACGTCTCTTGTTTCGTCCACGTATGTAGAAAATGTATGTATATATATATATATATGTATGTATGTATATATGTATATGTAATACGTTCGATTTCACTCATAGAACTAGCATACACGTTCTCCGTGAATCGCATGAAAATGCAGTTGCTTTGTAACGCATTAGAGGTAATACCCGTAAATAGATATGTACAAACAAAAGCGGGAACTATCATGTTAATTGAAATGGAGAAATATGAAGATTTATAGATAAACGTTTAAATCAAAAATCTTATATTCAGATTATTATTATTATTATTATTATTATTATTATTATTATTATATTACGATTTCCGTTTTCTAATTTCTTTTTTCTTGTTTTTTTTTTTTTTTATTCTATTTTTCATTTATAACTTTCGAACGTATAAGCAAATATACATTGATAATTAGCCTATCGTATTAATTTTGAACAAGATTAAATCGTAAAATTCGACGTAACGAGGAAAACCGTTTAAAATTAATTAACTTCGTGACATGTTCTAATCGCCGTCTGTCAGCGTCGCTGCCTTTAATTAGACAGCGAGTCACGGTAAAGTTTCGCAAAGACATCGACGCAGCTTCTCTCCGTGGCTCGTAAAACAAACGTCGTATATGACAGAACGGAGGCTGGATCGGCTAAACGACAATTTAACGATAGGAGGTACAAGTCGGTTAACCGTAATTGAGCTCCCTTGGTTTCAATAACTTTGCGCTACAAACAAGCCATAAAGTTTAGAAGTATGGAATATTGAAACAAAAGAAAACTTTATGCGACCATTGAGAACGAAAAATCGCTAGATCTTCAAGATCGTAAAGAACATTTTTTATATTGTTCCATATTCTTTGAATTATTGCGAAAAGCGAATAAATCGTTTAAATACAAACCATTTATAAATTTATTACATGAAAAATTGTATGATGAAAAAAATATTGGCGAACATACGAAAGCTTTAGAGAATATTTGATATAAAATGTCTTTTTGTAATTAATCTGATAATTTCAACAATGACGAAATCATTAGAATATATATATATATATATATATATGAATACATTTTAATAAATAACATAGAAAGGAAGTATCATATAATTACTAAATAATTGAAAAAAGAAAATGGAATAAGTACATATATTCCTCATTATTATTTTCGATAATGATTATTTAAATATTTTCTCTTTTGATAAACCAATCGGACGTAAAGGGATTAGAGAATATTAACGGAATCTTTATCATTTTCCTTGGAAACTATGAATTGCAGTTGACGAGAGATTCGAGCTTTCGTCATCGCGAAATGGTCGAGTGAAGCTATCGATCCCATTTAATTTGCTCGGCGAATGCGGCAAATGAAACGTCTGAAAGCGGAAGGACTTGGGCTAAATGAAATTTTCGTTGGCGCGCCACGCCGCATGACATGTCACGAGAGAAACAGAGGAAACGAAAGAGAGAGAGAGAGAGAGAGAGAGAGAGAGAGTCGACTTTTCGAAGAACACCTATACGAAGTCGCTGGTAGAAGAGGGAAAGAGAGAAAATACTCGCACGATGCGCGCAAGTTTAATCGACGTCGCTCTACCGTGCGCACACATCTACATACAAGCACACCTACGCAGTAGATTATTAATAAATCTTTCGCACCATTTAGAGCGAAGCGAAACAAGCGAGAAACAAAAAGACAATGACATCGAATAGAAGGCACAAAAGCATTCCCTTTTCCCTCTTCTCTATGCTAGTCTCGCGATCGTTGCCATCTCTACCCTTCGTGTCGGCTTCGTTACCGTCAGAATTTCTACATGGAATAGGTAGACGTCAGGTAGGAAAGAGTGAAAAAGAAATCTGATAGAAATTAATCGGCCATTTCCCTAGAAAATTCTTCTATCATGTGAAAACAGTCAAAATTGCGAATTTAAATCCGTTCTCGATATTTACGACAATAACAATACGGGGAGAAGTTTATGTTCCATAAAAAATTAATAGTTTACTAAGATCAAAAGTATGGATATTCTTTTTGTGATATTATATCTTCCAAATAAGATGATAAAGAAAAAGAAAAGGAGATAAAAAAGAAAAAAGAAGGAAAAAAAAATATAAGTATGTTATAGGAAAGAGAGAAAGAAAAAGAAGGAAATAGACAGGGGGAGGGAGTTTTCTTAGGATCCGACAACTCTTATCTTTTCGTTTTGCCTGGACGATGTCAAAGGGAGCTAGCCCATGAACATTTTACTTTGGAGGAAAAAGAAAGCTAACGGATATCGTTTATTGCATCGCCGTACCTATGGCTCGTATGGAATAAAATTGTTCCGTAACATTTTTCTCCGCGAACTTATGTCCCCTTATATAACATCGATTTTTAAAACTTTCTTTATAGAGAAATCATTTTACAATGATGAAAAATCTTGGCATTTAACTTATTATTCTCTCTCTCTCTCTCTCTCTCTCTCTCTCTCTCTCTCTCTCTCTCTCTCTCTTTCTCTCTCTTTCTCTCTCTCGCTTTCTCACTCTCTGTAATAGTTTATGGTTGTTTGTACGTATGCGTGAGTTCTTTGAAGAGAAGAAATTCTACGGTTGAAAGTCATTATCGGAAGAGCACATCATTAAACTTTAAAGTCAGTAGACACTTTTTGCCTCCACACAACGAACGATAAATACCCGTAGGAATTATGAATTACGAGATTCTGACTTGCTTTTCGAACTTTCTTAAAGAAGCGTTAACGCGAGTCGACGGACCTTCATCCGAGACTTCATAACTTCCTCGTGTTTCTCATTTTAAGCTATCCTCCTTTGGAAACTTGGTCTTTACGATGTTTCCGAACAGAGAATCGGATTAAAGTTGAAAAAAAAAAAAAGAAAGAAAGAAAGAAAGAAAAAAAGAAAAAAGGAAAAAAAAGAAAAGGAAAAAAGAAAAGGAAGAAAGAAGAAGAACCCCTTCAACAGCCTTGTGATTTCTATCGGCAACTATCCAAGGTTCAGTTTGGTATACAAAAGCTTGGATGATTGGATAAACTGATCAAATTATATTAGGCTTTTGACGGAGAAAATTAATTTATCCTTTTTATCGAATCTTATGAACTACCTTTCGAATTCCTTTAAGCAATCATTTTGTGGTTGAAATTGCGTGACAGTCGCAATTACTTTTGTAATTTCTTTTATAATACGATTCCTTCGATCTCTTCTATGATCCAATAATTGAATTGAATTCTTTTTCCTTCATATATACATATATATATATATATATATATATATATATATATATATATATATATCTTCTACTCGTTTTTCATTAGACATAGAATTATTCCCACTTTGGCATGATAGCTCACAGAGAAGATATTTCTTTCAATCGAATATTTACGATTTTCAAAGGAAATCTCTTTTATTTATTTTTTTTTTTTTGTTTTATTTTCCTCTTTATGACTTATGCTTATTGAAAATATCTCTCTATTTCAACGTATCTCCTTTCCTTTTTCCATTCTCTGTCTCTCTCTCTCTCTCTCTCTCTCTCTCTCTCCCCCCACCCTCTAATGTCAAAATAATTTAAACAAAAGAAAAGAAGAAAAAAAAAAAGAAAAGAAAAGGACAAAAAAAAAAGAATCATCCCTTTGGAATAATAAAAAAAAAAACGTAAGACGTCGCATTAAATAACTCAATCAGCGTGCTCACACGTATTCGATAAATCTACGAGAATATTCCTTTATCATGTCGACTCGCGCTGTTTGTCGCAAACACCTATACGGAAGCTGGACAACATCAAAGGTAGGAGAGATAATTGGTTCAGGCGATACAAGGAGGTAGGTTATACGTAGGGTGTTGCGAAGCTGACTGTTGGAAGCAGGGAAAGAGGGAGAGGAGGGAGGGAGAGATGAAGATTGCCAGGATTACGCAGGTGCTTGCAACAAACGCAATCACGATGGAGAAATTTCAGAGAGCTGACTATGTCGACGTGTCCATACATACGTAAGAACGAACTAGTATGCGAATATGCATTGGCCAAGTATGTATCCGCGCGCGCGTACGTGCATATGTATGTGTCTATATGTATGAGTACATGCTTACGCTTATAAGGCCATACATAGATTCCGATGCTTCCTAGATCCACCTTGAAGTTAAATAAGCGCCGAAGTAATTACAGCGAATGAACGATGATGTCGGAATCAGTAATTCAATTTCTTCGATCGATCGAGTGCCGCTTTTAAACTTAATTGGATGAAGCCGTTTCAAACAGGCATGCGATCTGAAGAATGTCAGAAACTTGGAATACGAGAAGCATCGAAAGATCTGGCTAAGGTCCGACGAGTTTCCCTTAAGGTTTATTAACAACGTAATTATAACCCTCCATCGAAGAACCTCACTTTCTCTTCTTCTATTTCATTCTATCCTCCTCTTCCTCTTTTCTATAAGTACTTCTTCCCCTTAATTTCCCATTTCCCTTTCAAACACTCATCGTTTGGTAGAAACCAAAAGAGAATATTTCTGAAGCGTATTTATTTCAAGGAAAACAGATTTCTTTGTACTAACTTTCCAATTTTAACCAGTTTGCGTTTCTTAATCGGTTTCCTTATCAATGATTAATAACAGCTGAAGCTTCTACTTCAGCAAGGCTTATTAAAAAGAAGAACGAACGAAGAAAGAAGGGACGAGTTTTCAATTGGACGGACCTCATTAACTTCTCGAAATTATCCTTTCCTTACAACGTTCGTTAAAACGTTAGAGATGATAATTTGGAAAAGAACCTTCAATTATAATATTATACATACATACATAACTACATGTATACAAACACACACACACACACACACATTTGTTGCTTGATAAAAGTTAATATTAATTTTTAATTCATCACAAGTATTACTTCGTCGATATGTTCGTTCAAAACCACGACTGAGGATGATAAGAGAATTCTAATCAATTAAGTATATGTGCCATTAATTATCCCACGAAGAATACAAGAGAATCTTCACGATACTTCGATTAACGTTCACATTTATTCGCCTATGATATACTTCCCTTGAAAACGAAAAAGAAAATTGATTCGTATGAAATGAAATTATCACGTCGGATGTAATCGTTCCTTTCGTCGTTGTCGTTGTCATAGTTTTCATTGCCATACATCGTAGTTACATGAATGATCGAAAGAATAGAAAAGAGAAGGGAAACTACGGTCCACCCTTCCTACAAGATTTCAGAAATATTATCAACGTTGGAGCAGGTCTCTCCGCGCCTGAGAACTCGATTATATCCCTGGGATTCGCGTTAGCAATGAGGGGTTAGATCGTCGGCAGTGAAAGTGCAGAGCTGTCGCGAAATAGGGTGGATTTACTCCGGGGTGAAAGAGAGACACATAGAGGGGCAAGAAGTGAGCTTTTATATATGTGTGTGTGCGTGTGTGTTTATGTGTAAGGATCAATGAGGAAGAGAGAAGGAGATAGCGTGTCTCGACTAAAAGTATGAAATTATTATGCCCGGGCATTTCTTCGACACAAAAAAGGACAAGCCCTCTTCTTCTCTTCCAACTAAGATGGATTATCTAGCCAAATCTAACCCAAAATGACCCTTCCCCTCTTTTCTCCAGTCTAGGTTTTTTTCGTCCGTTTCATCCCAGTACGATCCTCGACTCCTCACAGACTCTCTAAGTCGCTCGTTCAATCTCGACGTTCTCGTCTCTGCTCATCCTTGCTATTTTCTTTTCGAGAGGGAGCCAAAGAGAAAGGGAAAAAGAAAAAAAAAAAAAAAAAAAGAAAGGAAGAAAAAGAAAGAAGGAGAGACCGCAATAACATTTTTTTTTCTTTTTTTTTACAAGCCAACCCCCAGCTCCCTCTTTTCTTTTAATTTACATACAATTTCAGTGAAAGCAGTGGAGGAAATGACTCGTCGTACCTCGAACGACTTCGTTAGGATCCGTTCTCTGTAATCGATGATCCCGATAAGCCATGACATTAAAGAAGAGAAACTTCAACTTAACGTTCACCGGTTTGCTTTCATCCGGAAAAGGGACGAGGGAAATTATGTTAATGGCGTCAGAGAAAACGTATTCAGCTACTCGATAGATAGAGAAGCTCGACCGGTACGGAAGCGTGATAAATTTTCTAATACCTCGAAAGCATATATACCTATGAAACACAGGTACTATGTACTTTCCGTAGATTGTATGAGAGAAATGCCGTGGGAGAAACAGTACGCGTTACTATTAATATAGTAGTTACTACCGGTACCTGTCTCGCTTTGAAACTTTTATTACGCCAGTCTCTCTCCCTCTCTCTCTCTCTCTCTCTCTCTCTCTCTCTCTCTCTCTATCCTTTCATTTTAAGCTTATACTCTCGTAGTCTTTTTTCCCGAAGTTCCTTTTAAACTTAAAACGTGTAGATGACGTCGTATTACATGCGTACGTATATATATATATATATAAATATACAGAAGATACGCCATCTGTAACTATAATAATTGCTTTCGATAAAACGTCATAAAAATTGTTTAATCCGAAAATGCAAAATATTTTGATTATCAAAAAATTATTATCATCTCTTTCGAGATATCAAGCTCATAGATATTTTCATTTTTTCTTTTTTTTTAAGTAGATCAATCGATATATTTTAATACGAAAATTGCATAGTGTAATGTGAGATTAAAAAAAAAAAAAAGAAAAAAGGAGAGAAAGAAAAAAGAATGTAAACAAAGAAAAACTGGAAACGGGATCTCTACTTATTGATAAGACATCATTGATTTTCTGTCACATCGAGCGTATCAGTGATTGTCGACGTAACAAGCTGACTCTGAAGCTTTTAGGCTTTCAAAAAATCCCAATTCCTTTCTGCCTGTAAAACCGAATCGAAAAAAAAAAGGAAGAAACGTCGGTATCATTTCTATTCACTTTCTGCACTCATGCGATCAAACCTTCGTTGAAAATTTGTTCCATCAAAATTAGAAAAAAAAAAGGGAAAGAAAAGAGAAGAAAGAAAGAAAAAAAAAAAAAAAAAAAAGAAAGAAAAAGCAACTAAAATTTAACGAGAACGCAAACATTGTTGAGACAATTTTTTTTCTCAAAGAAATATATAATTTCAATAATGTTGGATTTCGAAGATATAGTATCTAAACTTTTTTCTATGCTTGAAAAAAATAAACTATGTATTTCGAACGGTAGAAAATATATGATGAAGAATTCGGCTAGCAGATTTCTTACTTTATGAATCAGAGCAAGTACTTTCCTGAAATTTATTCGACGCAGTAAAACCACCCCAGCCCTTTCGATACAGCCTCGCCGCGTTATGGCAAGTATCCAGGATCGGAAAGTCGTTATTCCGCCTATAAATTAACATCGGCGGTCACTTACATGGGAGAGCAGCATTATGGCTCTCGGAAGAGTCAAATTCTTTGGCAAATATTGGCGAAGATACGGAGTTTAAAACGACGTGTACCTCTCATAGATCGTTTCGTACATTAAGCGAGCACGATTCTCAAAATGAGAGAAATGTGTCTTGTCATACATAAGAAATATTGTCTAACATGAAATTATATATTTCGAACCATTAAGTATTATATGATATATCATTTAATCCGCAATGTACAGACAAATTGAGATAAAGACTTTTGGGAAACATTAAGAAAAGAGATTAAAATTAATTAACGTGAATTAGCTTGAATTCAAACAAAAAAAAAAGAGGGAGAGAGAGAGAGAGAGAGAGAGAAAGAGAATGAAACAAAATCAGACAAATCGAAAAGAAAACGCGAAAGAAGGATTGAGGTTAAGAGCGAATAAAGATAAAAGAAAAGAAGAAATGAAGAAAAAAATAAAAATAAAAAAGATCTCGCTGTAGTTAAAACAAACTGACGTTTCAGCTCGTATGTAGGTCAGCGTAACAGCGTTGGATAAAATATTATAAAGTCGAAGAAGAAAAAGAAGAAAAAAAGAGAAACAAAAAAAAAACAAAAAAAAAAAAAAAAGAAACAGGACAATACATATCGCCGTTCATAAGTACGATGCAATTTAGGTTAACAATAAGTATAGGACAAGCGCGACAAGCAATCTGAGAAAAGATCGATGATAGGATATTTGAGACTATGTCGCATTACGAAAGAAATAATTACGAAAATAAATAAATATTCCCTTAATTAACGTTAGGTAATTGGAGGCCGCAGTAATTTACTATCTTGATAAGATGAAAAAGAAAAAAAAAAGAAAAAAAAGAAAAGAAAATGGGAGCAGCTGACGAAGTAAAGAGGTTCTTTCGATTCGTGGCACGATTTCGATCCGATAGAGGTCGTCGGTTCCAATAGATAGGAACGTATTCGTGAACGCTCGAGACGAAAAGTAATTTTTTTGAGGATCGAATGACGTCCCGGTAGTACGTCATTAACTGTGGAAATGTCGTTTGAGAGGAACGTTAACGTTGTCCGTGCTCGGAAAGGCATGCATTATCTCTCTGAAACGTAATTTCGTTTTCGGTATAGATCGCCGAGGACATGGCCGCATCGTGTCACACTTGCACATCTATCTACCCTTACACTTTGCTTTTATTAAGAGACACGCTGGATCGTGATAAAAAAAAGGAGAAAAAAAAGAAAAAAAAAAGAAAAAAAAAAAAAAGGAAAGAGCTATTTCATTCTCATATCAAGAGAAGTTGATCTTCCCTCTTCTTCCTCGTCTCTCTCTCTCTCTCTCTCTCTCTCCCCCCTTTCTCTCTTTCTATTTTCATTTACTACTCTTTTTATTCCTATTTCTTTTTTCCCTTCGGCTAGTCTCGCTATACTCCAAATATGCATTTAAATTTATCTCACGTCGTTTCGCGAGAACCTAATTGTGTCGTCGAGAAGTCATTAAGGCTTGCTTGTCGCTGCTACTTCCTTTGACTCCGATACGATGGAGTACTAACATTCTACTCTATGCGAGTTCATTCAAAACGAAGAAGATATCTCAATACAATACGTTAGTTTCCCTACTTCAAGTTGTATATCCACAGCTTATATGTTATTGATCAGACGAATCTATCATATGAAATAAATAATATAAGAAATCATCATTTCTTCTTCCTCGTTCACTTTTTCTAAATAATTTATTTGCTAACTCTAAAGATTTGTTAACCTCACATTTGAGCAAAACGTTTGGATAATTATTCAAGTTAGCCCTCCCTCAGAAGAAAATCCATTTTCCTAGAAAACGACATCTCTCATGCAAATCCATTCCGTCTGAAGAGATGCATCAAATTCCCTTTATCTTTCGATCTAGATAATGCACAAACGATAAGAGCCGTTCGTTCGCATCCCCTTATCCGGTCCGATCATTCGAGATTCTCAAGGAGATCAAAAAAGAAAAGAAAGAAATAAAAAAAAGGAAAGAAATAAAAAAAGAAAGGGAAAAAAAAAGAGAATGTAGAAAGCAACATTTCCGAAGGAAAAATCTCAATATACATGTAATGTTTCCATGGACGATTCTGTAACAAGACGATGTAATCAAATTCCTTAGCGTATTTTATAGTTAACCAGCCGTTAGAAGGATCGATTTAATTTGCATGAATATAGCCGTGCAAAGCGTACCTGCTAATGACTACTACGATAAAACAAGTTTCTTCTAGAGGCCATAAAAACGTTAATTGGTTATAGAGTCATCGCGGAGCTGAACATTTTTATTTTATTTTATTTTTTTTCTTTCTCCTTTTTCGATCATCTCTATTTCATTGTAATAACACGGTAAATAAAATAAAACGAGTTTATGGTGTTATTATCAAGGTAAAACATCTGGAAAAACTATTTTTCAAACATTAGTATGCAAATAAGTATTAATACACGAACAAACGAATAAAATAACGTCAGCCAGTTTAATGACAATTTGCAATATTAAATCCTCGACTTTCCGATTTCATAAAGGATAAAAATGTAGATCCATAGTCAGTGGAAAAGCAATATCATGGGAGATCAGTGTAATGTAATAAATGCATCTATATGTAAAATAATAAAAGAGAATACTTCGAAATGGCATAACCGAGAAAGGAAAATCCAATGAAAGAACTTTTTTTTTTATCCGTGAGGAGCTTTAAAAAGGAACCAAAAAGAATGCAATGAGAACGAAACGATGGTTGGTGGTCGGCTTAAATTTCGTTGCGATCAAATAACCTCGATGAAAACCGGAAAACCGTTATTAAACTTGAAGAAGGACTTCCGGCCGATGTAGTCGTGTACGTTCACACTTACACATTCTCGAGAAAGCTCCGATTATATTTCGAATGTAGCACAAATCGGATTAACTTGCATTTGTGTAAGATCTTCAAGAACAAAGACCATCCCCTAAAGGCAAAGCTCCTCTTTCTTTTTCTCTCCCACTTTCTCACTTTATCTCTCTCTTTCTCTTTCTCTTTTGCGAGTTAAATGCAGCAAATCGCAACGTCCGATCCGACGTCTTTTACACGTACGCGCGTATGCGCGTGTATACACACATATGGACACATAAACGAAAGAGATAAGAAAGCTTAAGAGAGATCTTTCTCTCTCATTAGCAAAGAAGCAAACACGAAAAGGGTTACATTTTCATAAAATATATCATTTCTTTTTATTAGCTTCTTATGATATTTCTTTTTTTTCTTCTTTTCTCTCCTTTCCCATTCCCCTTCCTATCTCTACCTATTTTACATTATTCACGAACAATTTTACATTAGAATAATTCATTAAATCTGATATTATAAACCTCTTCCTATTAAATTAACTATTATTGAAATATACATTTAGTAACCCTGAGAGAATGAAATAATTTATACCGCTGGAGGGTAGATTTAGAACATCGTACTAAAGTCATTCGGTCGTTTGGAATAGGTATATTTCTCTAATCCGGGTTAAGGTAAAATCGTAGCTGTACTCTATACTCGTGTTACCCTCATTGAAGTATGCCAAGTAAAATCATTTCGATGAATTCACTGGGTTCTCGACAAAACAAGGATTTTGGAAAATCCATCCCTCTGCCATGGTATTGTTTTGAAATGAGGGAACGCCAAAGCGATGGGGTTCTTGAAAATCCACGAAATTCAGAAAATGATGGTAATTATAACGAAGAAATAATACTTTAGTGACGTTATAATCGCATGAGACAAGAAACAGAATTGAAAAGGGTAAAAGAAACAAGGAGAGAGACAGACAGACAGACAGACAGGCAGAGAGAGAGAGAGAGAGAGAGAGAGAAGAGAAATGAAAAATGTACATAAGATCGAAAGAAATAGAAAGAGAGACAGCTGGAAGAGGTAACGCTTATCAACGATAAAGAAAGAGAAAGAGAAATATAGAAAGAGAGAAAAAGAGATAGAGAGAGAGAGAGAGAATCAAGTCGCATACATGAAAAATCTAATAAGAGAAAGGGAGATCTTGAGAGGAAGATGAGCGAGACCTTTTGGAATAGGTACAGAATGAAATGGTTCCGAATGGAAAAATCGAAAGAGAGAAAGAGACAAAAGTACATATACATAGAAGGAAGGAAAGAGAAGGGACGCTAAAACTAGGCGGACGAGCGTAGAACGAACACAGAACAAAGTATAAAGAGAGAGAAAGAGAGAAAGAAAGAGAGAGAGAGGGGGGGGAGAAAGGGAGAAAGGGAGAAAGGGAGGAAAGCAAGGTTGAAACGCAGTCGGTAGAGATAGGAGAAAACGACGGCACGGATACAATATAAATGATCCCGTCTACGTTTCCGGCACCTCGTACCCAACCCCGTATCAACCCTGTACCAACCTCCATTTACATATCTGTATTATTCAAGCGCGACTGTTATTCAATTTCTACGCAAGTCGCAAATGCATTATTATTTTACCGAAGCCGCGTGCATCCATGAACACAGACGAGAAGCAGACGTGCAAGTTTAAAAAAAAAAAAAAGAAAAAAAAAAGAAAAAAAAAAAAAAGAAAAAAAAAAAAAAAAAAAAAAAAAAAAAAAAGAAAGGAAAAAATAAGAAAAAAAAAAAAAAAAAAAGAAAAAAAAAAAAAAAAAATAAAAGAAAAAGGAGACTACTCAGGCAGTAAGAAGCTTTTGCGTTTTCTCTTCGCAGTCGAAAAGGAAGAAAAATAAAAAGGGTTGTGAGAGAACGTGCATCGTTGAAAAGCTTCGCGCTTGACCTTGAGCTTTCTCTCTTCTTCCTCCTCCTCATCCTGCTCCTTCTCCACCTACTCCTCCTCTTCTTCTTCTTCTTCTTCTTTCTTTTTCTTTCTCTTTTTAATCTTAGCAGCACAGAAGCGACCACGCTTACTCATTATTATTCTTCTATTTTTTCTCGAGCGCGCTTTGTTTATACATTTTTTAAAAAACAGACTACCTTCGTATTAATAATCGTGACCGCTTGGGTCGAAGCTATTTGCAAATGCCTATGACAATTGGTTATTGCAATGACATTTGTAAGATAAAAGTTCTACTCATTTGAAATAATTCAATGTTTTCATTGATTTCAACTGAATACAAAATAATCGAAACAATCCGAATCAGTAATCAAAATCGTGAATCAACGACAAACCAACGAAAAATAAATATTTCCGGCGAGAGTGTAATCGAATGAAAAATCAATAAACCTGAAAAGAAAAAAAGAAAAAAAAAAAAAAAAAAAGAAAAAAAAAGAAAAAAAAAAAAAAGAAAAATTGAAACATTATGTACATACGTCGACCGATAACATCAATCGATTCGAAATTTGGTATTTTTCAATGTACAGATTCATTTCAAAGAAATTTAAACTTCGATAAGTTAATAAACTACCGACAAGGGAAGAACATCAGGGAAAGCTTTAGATACGGTGAGACCTGCTGGGCAAGCACTCACTCAAAGAGTCCTGCGTACCATTTGTATACCTTATAACGAGTTCTGATAGCACCAGTAAGAGTGTGTACTTGAACTCGCTGAATGTCTCTCTTTTAAATGGTCGACTCTCACTTCTCCGGTTTATTCGCTTGGAAAGAGAACGAGGGTCTCTCTCTCTCTTTTTCTCTGTATGTATATATATATGTGTGTGTGTGTGTGTATGTGTGCGCGCATGTGCGTGTGTGCGTAGAAGACGAGAATTTCACGTGGAAATGAGAAACGAAGAGAAATGGAGAGGGAGGGGGAGAGAGAGAGAGAGAGAGAAAGAGAGAAGGGAAGAAGATTCGACGTGCGGCGAAACAGCGAAAGGGATAAACTGTGAAAAGGAAAGAAAACGAAGAGGGAGAAGAAGAGAGAGAAAGAGAGAGAGGAATAGTCGAAAGGTCCTTTGCACGTTAATGGTTACTCATCGTTACTGAAAGAGCCATCGTATCGTTGCCGAGACGCAAGGAAGGAAAAGAAGAGGCCGGAAAAGAGGAAGGCTAATGTTCGGCTTTTCTGCTCGATACTTGAACAACGATAAATATCTTGTGAAGGGCTCTTTAAAAGTCATGCTTTTCTGCCTACTGCGAAGGAAATACCCTAAACTTCGTGATATCTTTAAAAGCACGTACCTACAAGCACTACCGCGTCTTTATCAAGGCCTTAAACTCTCTTCTTACATAATACTGAACTCTTTCTATAGAGGGTGTCGAATTATTTTATATATTTTCTCTTGAAATTTGTTTATTATTATTTTGGAATAAAATGAAAGAAGAAAAGGAAAAAAGAAAAAAAGAATATATATATATATATATATATATATATATATATATTATTTATATATGTATCTACGTATATATATATATATACTTCGTATATATAGATATATATGAAAGAAGAAACCAATTTTGATCGTCAGGGAAAAAAAAAAATAACTATCCAAATGAAATCGAGCGCACGAGCACGATTTGATTTTCGTTCGAGTTCGAAACGAGCGACGATCTACGAAGATATAACCAAAGGAGATAGAAACGGAGAAATAAAGGGGTCGGGGGTAAGGAGGGAGGGAGGAGGGAGGGTAAAGGAAGCGAGGAGAAGTTCTGGAATCAGAAGGCTGCGATCGTGACAAAACGGTTAGGATTCGCGAGATCCTTCGAACGTCCATATTTTAGCGGCGAAGCTCCGTGGATATCGAAGGCGAAGGGTTGCTTGCTTCGGTGGCAGAACGTCGAATTGGTTTGTCCTGGAATCGTAGGAAAGCCATAGCGAGTCGCAATTTGATGGAAGGAAAGCGAACGTGCCGGCGATTCCGTCTAAATTGGCGCGTCGGGTTCGGATAAACTTCCTGGCCGATGCTCGAAGAAGAACGACGAAGACGGAGATAGACAATAAAGGCAAAGAGCGAGAGAAAGGATAGATCAAGGAAAAGGAAAGATATAAACATAGAAGACAAACGTATGGTCGTGATCGTTCGAGCAAACGTTGGATGTAAATTCTGCCATTTACTACGCTCCAAGAATCTGGAGACAAAACTGTTTTCGATCCGATCATCATTGTTCCTTCCATTATTGCATCGTACGGAACAAACAAAAAAGGAAACTTTCTACAATGAAAGAAAAAAGTTTGTTCGTACGAATATCAAAGTAGTTGCTACTTGTTTTATCCTGAAAACGAAAAGGATACGCTTAAGCGACGTAAAAGCATAGGAACGGAAGGCCAAGTTATAAACGTGAGTGGTAAACGTGATTGTTTCGTTATAGCGCTTGAAAAAGCAAGGATAAAATCGTGACGAGAAATTCACGACAAAACGTATCCATTTCATTTTACTTAAACGATACGTGGACATCATTTTTAAACTTACTTTTACACTCTTTCATAAATTTATTTACGATGATTATACATATTTGTTGATATCGATTTTTACGCGACGTTTATTATCTCATACGTCCAGTTCTTTTTCTATTTCTTTTTCTTTTTCTCGAAAGTACCATTCATTCTTATTTTTTTACATTATAACCATCGTCGACTGGTAAAATTAGTAGGAAAAGTTTTTACGGAGTTCACTCATAACAACGGTTTTCGCGGTAAGGTAGAACCAATTATAAAAGTTCCGTACACGATTAGATACCTTTTCTCTGGAGACACTACATTTCCTTTATCTCTCAAGAATGTAAAAATAGTAATGATATATGTATATAAGTACGTTACTATATTATTTTTATTATGAAGTCGCAATATTTCATAAATAAAAGAAAAGAAAAGAAAAGAAAAGAAAAGAAAAGAAAAGAAAAGAAAAAAAAGAAACAAAGAAGATAACATTAGTCAATGATTCTGTATCGTGAAATCAAAAGAAAGAATATATATATTGAATACAACAATATACAGGATAACAATTTACTGAAACGTGTTCTGTCATACAAATATATATACTCGAATGTAAACAACGAGAGTCTGTGTGGGATACATAACATTTGGCCTTCATACGGTTCGGTGAGATCGTAGAGAACGTATTTTAGTATTCAGACATAAATCATTTACATACGTAGAAATTTAAATAACATATATATATATATATATATATATATATATATATGTGTGTGTGTGTGTATACGTATGTTAAGATTAAAATTCTCTGTCACTTTTATTCTCTATGCATATTTTTACAAGGAATATATAACATTAAACGACATGTAACGTTTAATTTCAATCTGGAAATATAAATCGTCTCGTCTGATCCATCGTAAGAAATAAAAAAGGCAAGTGTCACTTACAGGAATTCGAAGAAAAGTACTTTCATGAAGTGTAAAACTTGCACGTTCGTTCCTAGGAACGCTTTGAAAGCATTAGGAGGGTATGGAAGGACAAAGTAGAAGAAAAATCGACGAGTGGGTAAACAAATAAGTAAGGTTATTTGAAAGGGAGCACACCCTATTTTCATCCGCACACCATTTGAGGAAGTTCCAGCGCATAGAATATCGCCTTTCGGCGCGTTCTGCGTACGAATGCGTATACATTCACGAATAGGAAAGAAGGGGAGATAAAAAGAGAAGGAGAAGGAGAAGGAGGAGGAGGAGGAGGAGGAGGAGGAGGAGGAGGAGGATAAGAAGAAGGAGGGAGAGACGACAAGGATGAACCGCAAGTTTCCGTCTAAAGTGTTAAGTTATGGAGCGCGGTTTCAGAAATCCGTGGAAGAAGAAAAAGAGGGATGAGAAAAAGAAGGATGAAGTAGAGCCTTCAGACATATGAGGACGATCGCTCGTCGTTGAGTGAAAGAGAGAGAGAGAAAGAAAAAGAGGGATGCAAATTTTTCTTGGTCTGACTCCACAATTGGTTAGACTTCCAATTCGGTCTTCATTCGTCAAACCTTCGACCTTCCAAGTGAAAGAAGCTTAGAAGACTTTTTTATTCTTCTCCACCGTTCCTTTTCTAATCTATATCTTTCTTCTATTACTTTCTTTCTCTCTCTCTCTCTCTCTTTCTCTCTCTTTTTTATTCCTCCGCTATTCCTCCTCATTCGTCACGTATTCGGACTAACAAGTTAGAATCGTAGCCGGGAGGTAAAAAAGAAAGAAGAGGATAAAGAAAGAAAGAAAAAAATCGCAAGCAAACTGAAGCACATCTTCCTTCGCCCTTTTCCACTCCTCTCAGAAACACCATTGCTGTTTCTGGCGCCTGCAGGAACGAATCCGATGAAATGGGTATATTTCGTATATATGTATGAGTTTCTCTGTACTCTCGGTGGACGTGAATAAATAAAGAGCTTTTCGAAGAACGAAAAAGAAACGAAAATACTCTACTCCGCTATAAGTTTGACTATCTAGAATTCGCCATAAAAGACTATATAGAATTATATATTATAATAATAGTTAGATGAAAAAAACGTCTGACGAATTATTCTTAATCCTTCTTATCGTATTATTTGTACTTATAGATTCCATTATAAGTCTTTACTTCATACGAACCAAAAAATTAATGATACAATCATTAACCATTTCGAGAGAACAGAGGAAGTATAATTTCTGATCTAAATAGTTAACTTCTAAAGTAAATAGTTAAATAAGTAAACGTCATATGGGAAATAGTTGTAACGATTTGTTAAATACTATAATTAAGCTAAATATTATAAATACTATAATTAGACACTTTATGAATTTAACCACAAAACATTAGTACTCATTAATGAACACCGAACGAACGTTTAATATTGTACTTATAAATTAGTATAATTTAAATCAATAAATATTGAATTTATGTAGGATATTTATTATTTCAACAATTTATTCGGTAAGTATCTAATATGTGAGTCGGATTCGCAGATATTTCAATAAAGTAAAATATACAAGAGAAGGGGAATAAAAAAGAAGAAAGAAAAAGAATAGATACAAAGAGACATATCAAAATGAAAGGAATAACGCAAAGCAAAGGGGATGGAAGAGAACGTAAAGAGACTAGACGGAGGTAACATGTTCGCGATGTGTATCATGTGTGTTTCGTAATTAGACTCACAAAGCTTTCGGGGAGGTATGTAGGAGGTCACAAATATAGCGCCGCAGACTGGTATGATGAAACGCAGCGTGTAAACCACAAACTGTACTAACGAATTTACCGATTCAGCCAGTGTAAGTCGACCAAATTACGAATCTACGCGTCGACAATGAAGGGAACGAGTTGCGAAAGATTAATGAAAAACATTTACTTCGCCTGGTAAAACCGTCTAAAGAATGGATGCGAAGTGAAAAAAAGAGAGAGAGAGAGAGAGAGAGAGGGAGAAAGTGAAATAAAACAAAAAGAAATGTTCCACCGTGATTAATTTCTTTATCGTTTTTTCTTTAGATTTTCTTCTCGTTACTTTTTCTTTCTTTTCTTTTTATAAATAGTATTAAATATCTATCTCTTATAAATTCATAATATTAAAATAATATAAAGATAAAAAAATTAAATTAATTAATTGTAAGATTTTTGATAACGAATGATACGATGAACTGCTTACGTCATAAAATAAAACTCTCTGGATGTCACCAGAGTTGTTTTAAATAAACTCCATGTTGCCCGGACAGAACGGTAGCTGCCAGTGACGCGAACTAGCCGTAAGATATAAAAGAGGGATTAACATTTAACGACTTCACCGTTTCACTGGCACCTACACAGACCGAACCGATTTATGCTAGCGATGTAGTCGTAGTTACGCGTCAAGCGATAGAAGAAAACAGAGATAAAGAAAGAAAGATAGAGAGAAAGAGAGAGAGAGAGAAAGAGAGAGAGAGAGAGAGAGAGAGAGAGAAAGCATCGTTAGCGCGAGCTATCCGAGGGAGAGAAAACGAAGAGAAAACGAAAGAAAGAACAAGAGGAGTAAGAGGAGTACGAGTTGTAATTCATAACATCGTAACCATTTTTTATCGTGACGACATTCGTGAGAAAGGGAAGATGAAAAGAAAGTAAACGCGATGCCGCAATCCATGTAAACGAGAAATTATGAGTGTGGTAAAAAGATAAACTATGGCTAATTGACGAACGCACTCGAAATCATCTATATGCTCTTTTATCTTTAGGCTTTAAGATCGAATAATAAAAAGAAAAAGGTAATATAATGAAAATTTGTGAACAAGTTTATTCTATTGAATATAGAACATTTGAAATAAATATCAATTGATAATTATATATATTGTATATGTAATACATACATATATATATATATATATATATATATATATATACATATATATGTTTCTTATATTATTGAATTATTATTAACGACAATCGATAAAGAAATCACTAGCAAGTATGGAAATATGATAGCTATGATCGCAGCCTCGTTACTCTAATGATATTTCTTTTTGAATTTACTAATATAATAACCACGAAAATCACAAGGCAATATCTTTTTATACGCTACGTCGATTCATATATTTACATAGGAAATCATTAATGCTTAACGAGCAATTCTTATATTACGTAATGTTCTTATCTTGTTGTTCGAGGATGTACCTACTAGAACAAGAATCGGATCATTTTACGTGCCGCTCTATCGTTAAAAACAAACAAGAGATAATAAATAATATAGAATAGTCAGGATAGGTAGAATATTTGTGAATAACATGAAAAATTATTGCGTATTGAGGATCAAAAATGTCCTCTGGTCATAATAAATCGGTATATGTGTATGCGTATGCGTGTACCATATGACAAAGGCAATTTTAGAAAAGATGAAAATATTTAGAATGGGACCGGTCCATTGTACGACCGTATAGATATAATAAAACGGAGATAAATGCCGAACGAGAAAGGACGTAGTTATTCGTACATAAATTAGAAGTGTGAAATAAATACCAGCGGCGCGTTTAATTAAATTTTGTCTCATGATATATGTCCCGGTTATTACACACTGTTACTGCGAAAGCTCCCACGAATAAAATCAGCTATTTATATATTTTGCAGAATTTAATGTCTTTGGGAAAAATAAAGTCTCGATTTTGACTTTAACTTCTAACAAACGAAATAGATTGTACTCTTTGATCATACAATTCATTAAATAATAATTAAAATTAATTTACGTACCTTTTGTTCTGATCAAAGGGACGTCGAAACATCAACGAAAAAACGCGAGGGATAGAAAATTAGTTTAATAATTTTTCCTTGAAATCTGTTAAATTAGATCTAATTTATAGTATTAATGTAAAAATTACTTCTACCTTTCAGATCCTCGTACGATTAACGATAACTGAAACACCGACAGTGCTTTTTTCTCAAGAGACTACTACGTGTGCGGAGCACATAATTTTCACTATAAACCCAAGTTATAGCGATAATACCCTTGGTACGGAAAAAAAGTATTAAATGAGGCGAAGGTAGACATTTTTACTCTATCGTAAACGAAACGTCCAAAGAAATCGTCTCTACCTCACTGGTCTCATTTTCCTTTTTTCTCTTTCTCTTTTTCTTCTTCTTCTTCTTTTTCTTTTAATTTAATCGCCATAAATGTTCCTTATTCTCATTCTAATTTTCTTCTGTTCTATATCTTTATTTCAATGTCAATTTGGCCAATCAGAGTGTTAAAAATCAATGTATTTGTGAGATATAGAAACAAATTTTCTTTATTTTCAATTTTTTAACTTAAGACATCGATACGGCCAAATGGAAACTACGAAGTAGTTAATTTTTTTTTTTTTTTTTTTTTTTTTTTTTTTTTATAATAATCATTAGGAGATAGAAAGATAGGGAAAGGGAGAAATAGAAGTTTCGTAGAACTCACAGTTTATGAGGTAGCCGAGAAATCAAGGAATTAAAATGCTAATGCAATATATGAAAGCAACTCGAAGCTTTCAACCAGCTCGAATATGTTAATTTTGTAAAAACTACTCACCACCGAGATCTGCAAAGAAGATTTCGCGGAGTGCTAGAAATTCTTCCTCCGGCGGTATATCAGCCCTTCCAAAGGAGTCGTTCTCCGGCCAGACTTCTCTGTAATATAATTTTGCTACATTTACTCAAGCATCTTCTTTTACAAATAAGACGATAAGTGCATGACATTTCGTCTGATTTTATATTAATAAATCTTTATGTACATACTTTTTAATAACATTGAAAATTTCTGAAGATTCTCGATAGAAGGAATTAATATATTTATTGTGAAGCACGAAGAATATCGTACCCTTTAATTATCCTCCTAAATTATTCGATTTCATAGTCATATATTAATTTGTAACAAATGTC
Organism: Vespa velutina; assembly: GCF_912470025.1. Taxonomy (NCBI): domain Eukaryota; kingdom Metazoa; phylum Arthropoda; class Insecta; order Hymenoptera; family Vespidae; genus Vespa; species Vespa velutina. The sequence goes on from NC_062189.1 coordinate 15,651,806, forward strand.
GCCATTTTCTAACCATCGATATTCGGAATGCACCGCGTAGTTAAAATCGTGGCATACCAAGCATATTACCATTCATCGTTATATGCATAAATGCCGTTAATAACAAGCGGTTACCAAATAATTGACTTACTATATGCTCATTCAACGTTCGATTACACTTCATCGCACCTTTTGGTTAAACGGATATGTATAATTGTTCGAATTAGTTTATGATAACTTGCAATCAGTCGTGCATACGTTTCACTCCGCATAGAAGAATTTCAATATACGCGTTATGTATTAATAATTATAATATATATATACATATAGACAAAAAAAAAAGAAACAGTTCATATAGTATATTATTTAACGACGAAGTCGATGATAAATATATAACTTACAAAGGTACATGTATGTACTTAGTTTAAACATCATACGTTATCGATAATACAATTATTTGTGTTAATTTGCTACGATCTAATTGCATCTCTAATACACGTCTGATACGTGATTGATAGGGCGTTACATACATTCATTTGAATAAATTACAATGCATTTGGGCGACACGTGCATCTATATACATATACTATATATAGATACAAATATATACATACAACATATATACATATATATATATATATATATATATATATATATATATGTACACCTATACCTACATAATTCACGAATGTATCGACTCTGAATATACATGTTAATGCATTGTTATATATTATCAGCGAGAACCAAATTCTGATATCTAGCATAAGCATTATTTTTTTTTTTCGTACTATAAAAAATATTTATAAAAGATCAATACTTTTTCTTAAGATCCTTCTCTACTTTTTTTTTTTTTTTATAATTATTGTTAAGCTTTTATTTTTTATTTCTCACAAAAAATTGATCGAACTTGTACGAGAATAAATTTTCAATTTCTCCTTTCTCTCTTATATTCTACGAATACTGAAACTAAATTCTTGACAGTATAATAGAGATCTTATACGTATACGTGTATGTGTATATATGTATATATATATATAATCTACGAATACGTGTTCGAAGCAAATACGGAAGAAGAAGATAATCAGGTGGCATGAGTTCTCGCTTAATACGAAGTAGTGGTTAGACGATCAAATAGAGCGTAAGCCATTTAACGCACACGACTTTCGTTATCTTCCGAGCAGAAATGTTTGCAGCCCGAAAGTAGGAAATTCGAAGGTTAGAGAAGCCCAGAGCATACGTGAAAGGTCCCGTGAACATTGCCACGATCTACACCAAGGTCCAACTCCTTACGAGTCGAGTGGTTCGCACCCTCCGAGAATCGCACCCTCGGACATTCTCGCATTCCTGATGCTGCTTTAACCCCTCAACTTCTTTTCTTTTCTTTTTTCATCTTGACACTATTGGAGCTTTCATTGACTGTAGTGTTACCTTTCTTTTGATACATTATTTTCACTAAAGTGTCACTTGTTTTGATTAACACCAAAAATATTTGGATTACACGTATAAAAAAAGAAAACCGTTTTTTTTCTTTTTTTTTTTTTTTTTTTTTTTTTTTTTTTTTATCGAAAATAATTATCATAAAAAATCATCTTTCTTTTTCAATCGTCAATATTAATAAGATGTTTATTCGATGATTAGCAGTATGATAAAATCTTACTCTAAAATATACAAATAATATTTAAACGCAATTTAAGTGTTAATATTTCAAAATGAGATAATTGTAAATTAATATCAAGGCTTCGAATGTTTTAAAATTGTAATCGTTAAATAAATAAATAGAGAGAGAAAATTTAACTAAATATTAAGATAGAGAAAACAAGGAGAATAAGGAAGGAGAATCTTTCTTTTTGAAAAAGGGATGCAGTTGCAATTTACCTTACGTGAGCATCTCCTCGAATTTATGGAGAAGCTTGTCGTTCGACACTAAGGCGATCGCTCACATCAAGATTTCATTGCATCTCCTATTCTCTTTTTCTCGCATTTTCTCTTTCTCTCTCTTTCTCTTTTTCTTTTCTATCTGCTTCTTTATTTTCGCAGTAGAAAGAATCGATATATAATAAATATTCAATTTCAAGAAAATCACAACGATTTCGTTAAAAATATTTTGAAGTTATTCGTGAAGGTTATCAAATACAACCTCTCCCCAATTCTTTTCACCACAGATAAGAAGAAAGCAATCGATCATTTCTAATAAAAATCAGTAAACGAAAGAAGAGAGATAGAGAGATAGAGAAAGAGAAAAAGAGAGAGAGAGAGAGAGAAAGAGAAAGAATGAAGATTGAAAGAGAAAATGAAAAGAAAAGAAAGAGTGGGAGACATTGCAATTCCATAAAAGCTGAGAGAGATGTCGTACCGTTTTAGGAAGCTTCTATTCCTGTGAGAGCGAAGGAACATCGAGAGAAAGGTGAAAGTCTGCGTACGTGACTTGAGGACAAAGGTAAAATCACATCTTGGTAGAAGTCTCTGTAAAAGGGTATAGTTAATGGCGGAGCACTCTTAACCCTGACGCGCTCTCTGCTTGCTAGTGGAGATGGCTCTCCTAGAGAATTTCACTCGGCTTGAATTTTAATAAAAAATAAAAAAAAAGAAAAAGAAAAAAAAAAGGTGTAAAAGAAAGAGAAACGGAGAAAGAGAGATAGAGAAAGAGAGAATGAGAGAGAGAGAGAGAGAGAGAAAGAGAGAGAGAGAGAAACACAGAAACAGAGAAACTAGGGAAAAAAAAAATAGGAAAGAAAAAGGAAAAGGAAAATAATGAAAGATAAGAGACGAGACGAGACGTCTTATACCAAGAAATATACCGAAAGTCGAAATGAAAGCATCGTGGAAAAAGGAAAAAGTCAGAGAGACGTGAATCAAGGATAAAGACGCGACATCAGATTTGCCTCGAGGATACATCCATTTTGTACCAAGGAAAATTCTTACGCTACTGTTACTCTTTCCGCCACGATTTTCCGAGTCTTTATTTTCACAATGTACGAAGCAAGTGAAATAGAAACAAGCGATCTCATCTAATCTTTTACGTATGCACGATAAATATCGTTTGATATCGAATGCAACGACATTATAATTGAGTCAATGACAATGTAAAAAGAAAAAAAAAAAGAAAAAAATATTTCATATAAAATGCACAAGTAAATACCTAATAAGCAATATATATATATATATATGAGAGGAAAAAAAAATTTAATCATCTCGCGAGATGATACAATTACGATATGTATCAACAAGTTTCAAGCTCTCGACTTTGAGGATTTAACAGGATTGACTCTCGTACAAATTTTGTTCTGAAGAATAAAATCAGACGAACGATTCGTTTCGTTTACATGAGAGGAGACACGTAATCCGTTATATACTGAGCTGTCGCGTGGGTCAGAGAGCCCTACTAGGTACTTGGGGAAGCTTTTAGAAAGTGCGAAATCCCCAGGTCGAGGGTGAATCCAATAAGCGGACATTGCGAAGCTTCCGCAGGTGGCGAGTAAGAGAAGGTACCGGTAGAGGTGAAGATGGTACTAGTGATGGAAGTTATGGTGGTATAGGATGAAACGTAAGGGAGAAAAGAGGAACACAAGAGTGAGGACACATTCTTCGTGGTTGAAGAAGTGGCTCGTATAGCGAGCTTCTGCTGGTGGCTTTCTGAATAGAAATCCACCACCATACAATCCCCATTATCCTTCGATTTGAAGTTTCATGACAAAGGAATCTCTCTCTTTCTCTCTCTCTCTCTCTTTCTCCCTCTCTCTTTCTCTCTCTCAGTAAAGGCGCTATTCTAAAACGCCAACATCACTGATTTTGCATGGAATCGAACGAATAATTTCGGTATTGCCCGTGGCTGACAGCACGTGAAAGTCCATTCCTCTATTATTATCTATTTTACGCATCAGCATAATCGATAGAACAGAGCGAACAAAATCGAGAATAACGATTGATGATGAAGAAACGATTAAAACATTTCAAGATAGGAATTAGTATGAAATTTACATATTAAATTTACATATTCCTAAAGAATCGAATCTATTTTATTAACGAAGAATATCTTATATTTAAATCGTACTTCGTAATTTTTTATTAGCCGTAATAGACAATATGAATATGTAAATACGAGATAGGTAATATAAATATAGAAAATATTTCTATAATTGGAAATTCAAACGTTAGAGAAAAACGTGGATAGATATTAAACCTATGCGAAATATATTTGATATTCGTTTTTTCTCATTCGTTTCATCAGTTCATCGAACGGACAGGATATCCGAGGATTTGTATATTTGTTCTTGAATATCCTGTAGGGGAGAGAACGTCTGGAATGAATATATGTTATGTTGTATGTATATGTACAATTGTATGTGTATATCGATTGCAGTAATATTCATGTAACATTGTGAATGTGTTATTAATATTGCCCGCGCCTTACTCCGATTACAGAAGGGTCGGTCAACAGACTGTCATTTCCTTTTATCCTACTATGTGCACAAGGTCGCCATGGATCGTCTCTTTCCCATTATATACTAGCAGCGCTAAATCTTATCTCTCATAAACTGGACAAGAGAATATTGCAAAGGATCTTTTCGAGCGATATAGCAACGATCTTGGATGAAACAAATTGCATGGTGAAGGATAAAAGGATAGTACTTTCGAAACATGTTATAACATATAATGTCATTGAAAAAGAACATTCGTCGCATCATAAAAAAAAAAAAACAAAAAAGAAGAAAGAAAGAAAAGAAAAAAAAAAATCCATCATACGAGGTTAAAAACTAACAACTTCATGTCAAACTTTCGATACGGCATAAGTACCTCCAACTTGACCCGTTCTTCCAAAACCATTTCGTTAGAAAATTATTATTCCATCAGAAATGGTTCTTCAGTATAAAACGAAACCATGAGATGAAGGTACCAAAAGGATAGTTCCGGAAAGTATAACCGTGCTTCAATTCAGGAGCTGTTTCGATAGTAGCTTCCCTATTCTACACTCGGTATCTACAAAGTAACTTAGTTGTTGTTCCATCAGACGAGTTACTTTTCTACAAAACGAAACCACGATGTTAGAATAGTTTCTCAAGTATGACGATGGGGTCATATTCGAGAGTCGATCCAATACAGACAGGCCTATTCCACGTAAGGGAATTTATTTTTCCGATGATAGGAAAGAAATAAAAGTTATAATAAAATAAAATAAGTCTCTAAAGATAAAGAGAAATTAACATTGGGATAAATCAATAGTACGGAACAAAAGAAACTCTTTCTGTTCGTTGACGATTTCGTCCGCAAAGAATAGCTTTCACGAGACAGTCGGAACGACGATTAAGCTTTCGAGGTGGAAGGGTAACCGAGGTGGAAGATAGAAACAAGTTGACGAAGGGACACACGGGCGCATTTGTAGACGGAGAACTTCAAAGACCTGGATGGGTACCACCAATTCACCTCGATGAACCGCCGTATACTCTCGCGTTACAAGAGCCGTGCATCCCTTTAAGATTTAATGTAATGTAAATATCTGTGGCAGTGTAAACGCTCGACTGTTCGTTGCTTAATTGCCCGGGTGATCGAAAAGAGCGAACGTTGAGAGAGTCTGAAGGGTTCGATAAAACAAGCGAAAGGATAGAGAAAGAAAAAAATAAAAAGAAAGAGAGAGGGAGAGAGAGAGAGAGAGAGAGGGAGAGGGAGAGAAAATAACAGAGAGGAAGAAAGAAAGAGAGAAAGAGAGAAAATTGACGAATAATTCGGTCTAGATATTAGGATTAAATAATCATGATAGTTTGAACGTAAATTTATTTCTTTTGGACGTGAAACATTATGTTAACAAGGCGAAGATAATTTCACTTATTATATCGTTCGATGTAAGAATTATGATTTAACGAAAAAAATACGATTTTAGTGCACTGCCACATTCAAAAGGCTATGCAAATACTTTCGCTTATTTTATGCATTCGCCTAATGTACTTGAAAAAGGTGAGAGAAAGGTAGAGGGACAGCCTTGAAAAATAAGATTATGTTAGCTGAGGAGCCCATGTAAATTTTGCTACGAACTTCATGCAAATCAGGTGCCTAAACTTTGGAGGGGAGAAGAAAAAGGAAAAGAAAAGGAAAAAAAAAAAAAATGGAAAAGAAAAAAGATTCGAAGGGAGATTATATTCCGTGCGAGGCTTCGCACATAAATAACCCGATAAAGAGTTTCGCGTCTCTCGTTCGCTTTTGTTCTCTTCTTTCTCATTCTCTTTGTCCCCCCTAAACCTTCGATTCGCGAGAGATTTTTGAGGCTGCGTTTACGCCGGTATTAAAAACTATTCGGGAGTCCGGGCAAAGAAGAAAAGCTTAAATGGAGGAAGCACAAAAGGCTTTGGCGTGAATTTATTCGAGCACGGTCGTCGCCCTAGCTGCGTTTCAAACGGCGGTCAAAAATTCATCGGTTGTACAAGAATAAATCCCAACTTTTCGTTCACTTTCTAACCCCATTACACCGAAGTCCATTGTTTGTTAAAACAAAGCATCCACGAGGTCGGCTTCCCCGCAACATCGAGGTTACTCCGAGCCATCTACCGTCACAGTATATTGTGCTTTGCTGAAAAAAGACGAGGGTTTCTAACAAAGAAAAAGGTAGTGGGCTTTTTCCTGAATACATTAGAAGACGAGTCGCGCCTCGCGTCACCACGTGAATTCACGATTATATGCTCTAATTGGTCTGACGTTACTCTCAGATGACGGAGAACCTCTTTTATCGTAAATCCCAGAAGGCAAGAATTCGTATGAAAAAAATTCCATAAAACGCGTGCGAAAAATTCCAATTGTCCACAAAAAACATTAAGCATGAGGATTTTATAATAAATTAATTTTCTTTTTTTTTTTTTTTTTTGATTTTAAAAGTAAACATTTTAACGGCATTGTTGTATTGTCATGATAGCTTATGTATAATTATAAACATATAACATTTGAAAATATTAAAAAAAAAAAAAATCCTTACCGACAAGCTCGCAAAAGTCCAACAGCATTCTCAAAGTGCTTCAATCGTAATAGTTTTTGAATTCTCTTCATTGCATCACTCCTAAAAACAAATTCGATAGTTTTCCATAAAATTAAACGAAAATGGATTTCTTTTACAGTCGTCGAATAAGATTAAAATATATGTTATAAGATAATTAAGAAAAAAGTGGATATACTTTTGATCGTCGACAGGTGTATCAAGTGTTGCATCAAATGGCATCATTTCCGGCATCGAGCCTCCATCTTGCATCACCACAGATAATTCCGGTGCCAGATCGTCCCAACGATCTTCTAAGCTCGGGTTAGGTGCTTCTTCTTTCCGCGATACAGCTAGAAAAGTTTGAAAGAAAATATTAAAGAGAAAAATAAACGAGAGAACGACTTTAACGGGCGCAAACTCTGTACAAATTCTCTACATCTTACATTTCTGCTTTCTACTTTTGTGTCGCTTCTTCTTCAACTTCTGCACGATGAGACTTCGTTGTCCCTTGGCGCAAAACTGTTCCAACATCTTTAGAAAAATGTGGGTGGTCGTTACTAGGTCGATCAGGTATTTCCTGCAAACGCGAGATTAAACAACTTATTTCTTGAGATTCTCCTTGGGATTCTGCGTTACCGAGATAACGAGATCTTTTGCAAGCTGACACAATGCTAAATAAGATGTCTCGCAGGTAACCTAGTTCTTGCGATTCACATCCTTAAAACGGAATTCTCGTCTTACGTTTAAAGAAGTGGAAATGGTACTTGTACAATAATGATCGCACTATGCGCTTGACACATCAAGAAATAAAATGAATAAAATGAATAATTAAACGAATAAAAGACAAAGCTAATGATTCGATAAATTCTCGAAATCATTTCGATGTTCATTTTAAAGAAAATTTCTCGAATGGAATATACTGCGAGTAGTTTTATTAGATAGAAAATATCGGTGAGTCTTTGAGACAATGAGCATAAACAACACGGGCAAACAATGCGACAACAATGTTAGCCGTCAAGAGTGGCAACAGTAACGGTTAATTTATCAATTTATACTCTAACGGGGTGCTGCCGGGAAAGTTTGACAGAGTCTTCGGAACTATGTTTTCCTCAGCATCGCCGAGACGTCAAAGCGACGAGACGATATCGCGGTGGTACACCGCGGCGCCCTTACATTTCCGTCGTGGAAATCCCAGGAAAAGCCGTCAAACTCATAGCAACTTGAACACCCACCGCCTTTCCCCATTTCGCTTGGCCGGAAGGTCGATAAAAGTTGTTTATTCCGGCAAGAAACGAAGAAAAAGTGGGAAGAGAAGAGCTATTCGGTAGAGAAGAGAAAGGATAGGGGATGAGAATCGGTGAAAAGGAGAAAAGAAATAGCCAAAAAAGGATAGAGTTGCGTTAGTAGAAGTGGATGGAAAAAAAGAAAAAGAAAAGAGGATGAAGAGGCAGGCATGGCAAAGAAGTCGATCGATTGATCTGAAAGTGAATCAATCTGTCTGCGATAGATAAAACTTTCGGTAAACAGTTCTTTTTTTTTCTTTTCCTTTTTTTTTCGTTCGACAATACCAGGCAAATCGATAAGAGTCGGCTCGATGTCGAGAGACACGAACAAGATAAGTATGCCGACGGACGTAACGCCTTTCGCGTAAAATTGAGAACAGGCAAGAAGCGAGAGATTCGTTGAAAATCAAAGAGAAAATATATTTAAGTTTGGAGAACTCGACGGGCCAAGTACTCGTCGTTCGCTCCCCCGCGTTTCTCAAACTTTTCAATCTCGTTACTGTCTCAGAACTTGGCAGACCATTTGAAACTTATTAATTACTTCTGCCAAGTTTTTACTGTCGCGTAATTTTAATTACGGAACGTAAGCTCTAAGACCGACTAATGACGCTGAGTCGTTTGGTTACCAGCGCTTCGTTTTTACTCCTCCCTGATCGATCAAACGTTATAATACGACTACGTATATTATTTTAACGATGTAAATGTTATTCAAAGTATCGCATTGACGTTGTAAACACGATACAAGAATAATTCTTTACTAACCGTGACATTTTAAGTTCATCGAAGTTGAGAAGCTGAGAGAGTATCGTTTCCCGATATTCCGGGACATAAAACACGTTGCTTTTAATGACCTTACTAGATTCTCTTATATCTTGATCCGGACTTTTATCCATCGCCATTAAGGTATGAAGGAGTTCCTAAAATATTATACGTCATTTCAACAATTCCATCGATCATTCCTTCCCTCATATACTTTCCTCACCTTATATGCTTTCAAAGCCAAATGCAATCTGTGAGACCATATCGGTATCCTCTCCTTATCGGTAACGATCATCTCATAATACTGATTCATTTGTCTTTGTATTATATAAAATATTTCCGTGGATATCGTTTCGCTATGAAAAAAAAAAAAAAAAAAAACAAACAAATAAAATCATATTCTATCCGTCATAGATTTACCCATAAAAAAAAAAGAAAAAATAAGAAAAAAAAAATAACACATTTTCGAGTCACGAAAAGTTTTTTTTTTTTTTTTTTTTTTTTTCGAGAAAAAAAAAAGAAAAAGCAAACGAAAGTGAATTTGCACGTACGCACAAATTCATCGCATACGAAACCTCTGACAAACTTTAAGCTTCAAAGCGCACACTGCTTAAGTTGGAAATAAGATGAGTTAAAGAGAAAGATAGATAGATAGATAAAGAGAACGAGAGAGAGTGAGAGAGTGTGTGTGTGTGTGTGTGTGTAAATACATATGGGTACGTATATACAGTCACGAGAACTGAGAACTAGAAAGTGCACTTCGTACAGACGCATCCAAAAAAGCGACGATGCGTAAAACGAGTTCGGAAACTCGTTCTCCTGCCGCTTATATCGAACAGCAGCTACTCCGCAACGAGAGGGATATCCGTGACCTTCAGTTTACCGAAAATAAAGTCATCTACTTCCTCTCTCTCTCTCTCTCTCTCTCTCTCTCTCTCTCTCTTTCTCTCTTTCTCTCTCTTATTTACTCGTTAATGCACCTTCAACTTACCTCACATATTTTACTTGAAACTTGTAACATCGATTAAATTCCATAAAAAAACGTAATGCCCAGAGATAACAACTGCTCTCTGCTGAATCACATTGAACGTCACTGATAACGCAGGACTTTGCGTGTTTCATTACTGGATTGTATACACCATTAAGAAATTCCACGCAAAATTCTTTCAAGAAAAGTCTTACGCTTAATGCTGATCTTCGTTCGTTCATTGAATCCTGCATCGCCAATTTGTTCTTCGGTTTCTTTACTTTCGTCTGTTGAAAATAGAAAATTCGTAAGTTCATTTCGAAATTTCAACGTTTCGAAGAAGGATCGTAAAGAAAATTTGCGAAGCACGTAGAAATGTGATGTAATGTATATAAAAAGAAGTAAATGGCATCGTTCTGTCGTAATGGCATGATCTAAGCACGTTAAAAAGAGGAGAAAAAGAGCGAGCGAAGTGGATGTAAGAAGAGTGTAAAAGTCCTGCATAATAGGTCTTACCGGCACCTAGCTAGAATGATGCTTTCAAACACCCATGAACTAACCCATGGACGTGAGCTACGAGCAAATTTATGACGGTACATAATGAAAACGTGGCACGTGGATACCAGGAAAAGTTTTGCTGTTCTCGAAGACTCGGAGATAGGATAGAAGAGGGGTAATAGTAACGTGAGAGAAAGTGAGAAAGAGGGAGAGAGGGAGAAAGAGAGAGAGAGAGAGAGAGAGAAAGAGAGAGAGAGAGAGAAAGAAAAGGATAGCACTTCGCGCAGTAAAAGAGGGTAGAGACGTAATCTAAACGCAAGAGGATGAGACAGAAGAAGCCGAGTTTTAAGGAGGGTAAGAGAGAAGAACAGCTGACCCACTTTTAAATGCTTCAAAGTGCCATTAAGAATAGGCCGAACTCTAATTACGCAAGGATAACTCTAATTAACAAGCGTATTTTCATTCGAATCCGAACGAGCTCTTCTCACTTACTCCGTTAATGAAAACTAACGCGAAAAGCCACCTGCCTAATTGAATAAGCCATTTTCTTTACGCGATTTCATTCCCTCTGACTTTTTCTATCTCTTTATTATATTTTCTTTTTTTTTTTTTTCCTTTTATGCGAGATAAGTTTTATAGTCGAAAAAAAAAAAAAAAAGAAAAAACAAACACATAGAAAAAGCATCGATCTGTAACATTTTTAAAACACGTATAATAGCTTGCATTTGTCCTTACCTTTTGGGAATTGAACTCGAGTGCCTCGACTTTTTCATAAGGTTTGTGACATAACATTTGATTATCTCCGATTGCCTTCATATTTTGTACCACGTAAGTACCGCCAAAACGTGAATGCCTGGGAAAAATGTTCAAATAACATAAATATTCTAAATTTTAAATGTGTGTGTGTGTGTGTGTGTGTGTGTGTATTTACGTTATTTCATGAAAATTTACGAGCACGATATGAAACGATAAAAGTATCAAAACGTATTGTTACTTTTTATCGATGTGAAAAGTATATATTATTTATGCTCGTACAAAATGTCATTCCATAGAAAAGGCTCATATAGGAAAGGCAGGAATAAATGGATACATTTGAGGTAAGAACTTCTCTAAGAAGACACAGAGTGGATACGGCAACTTTCAATCTCTGATTGAAGATAGAACCCAGTACTCGATTCCAAGTTCCTAAGTAAAAGAGAGCTTATCATTCAAATCCAATTTTATCCATAACTCCTGAAAATCCAATCAATGGAATAGAAGACGGCTGTCATCGGCAGATAGTTTCTTAAATGACGAAGGCAGCCTCCTTCACTTTCTCCTATTTCGCGGCTCTCTTTCTTTCTCTCATTCCCTCCCTGTTAACTTCTCGCACTCAATTCCTCTTTCCTTTTTCCTTTACAACTTCCCCAACCCTCCCCACTCTACCCCATACTCTATCTACGAATTCATTTACGCGGTATTTCTACCCGTACCATTTTCCAATCGTCGATTAAATTTTTCAAACTACAATATGCGAAAAGATTGATGCTGAATTTTGACCATTCATGAAATTAAACCAGGCCATTCGAGAAACTCATTGTTCGAAAGTAAATAATTGAGAAAACAAAAAGAAAATTTTTTTTCGTCAAAAAATATATGTGAAAATACGTAATATTAATTTACAAGTACTTTTAGAAAACTTTTAGAGTATGTACTGTGTTAATATTAAAATATATTTAACAAATAAATAGAAAATAATATTGAAGAAAAAAAAAAAAAAAAAGAAAAAGAAAATATAGAATCACCATATATCTTAGAACTCGACTTATCCATACATCGATCCCATTTGCGCGTCGTACAGCCGACTTTTACCCCCTTAACCCCGAAGACTCACGAGACAAGAGTAAAAAAAAAAAGAAGGAACTCCAGGATGGGCTTGCGTCTCGATTCTGCTGCTCCTGACTCGTAGCTCGGTCGCTTTATCGTTTTCCGATCGACTTATCCCAACGTTCGACCATGGGAAAGGGGAGAAAGATAAAGTAAAAAGAAAAGAAGAAGCGAATTTTTTTCACCCAACCCCCATTTCCTTTCAACTCGCAAAAAGCATTTCGCGTTGAGCACACGGCCTTGCGAGAATGGAAGAAAGCAAGAGAGTGAGAAATGTATATATGTGTATGTGTATGTAGCTGTGTGTGCAGCTGTGTGTGTGTATGAGAGGGTGGCCTGAACGAAGAAGGAGCTCGTTACTAGAATACAGCTCGCTTCTTCCCAACAAGTGGATAAAAGCCTTCTATTCGCGCGCGTTCAAACCCGGCAGTCCTATCTTAAAAACTAGGTCATATTCATTACAACATATGCGTCGTCATCGTCGTCGTCGTCGTCGTAGTCGCCATAGTGCGAGAAAAGCAACACTAGCCGGAGCAACATGAGTAAGAGAACGATCGCGATTCAACCTAAAAGATATCCGGTGTTGAGTAGCGTAGTCATCAGAAAGCCAGCCTCTACATGCTTTTCTCACATAGCATTTATACCTTCTCGGCACTTATACTCGTTGGACCGTTAAAATGAAAACAACTTATGAGAGAACATTCAAACTTATGAATCAGGATTTTTATAAAATCGTGTTTTAAATAAAATCGACAGTCGAATAATATGATGCATATAAAATAATTTAATATAGTCGAATATAATATTAGATGTTTTCTAAACAAATTCCTTTTTTTTTTTTTGTTTTTTTTTCTTTTGTTTTTTTTTTTCTTTTAATTCGACTTGAAAAGTTAATTATCATTTTACTTTCATATCAATGGTTTTAAATCGAAAAAAAAAATAACTTCTTTTTTTTATTTTATTGAGTTCCAGCAGAAATTAAAACTAAACTTGACTAGACATCAAAATTCCAATTTCAAGGCAATTTTTTGAAAAAAAAAAAAAAAAAAAAAAAAAAAGAAGGACAACAGTGCTGGCTAGAAACGCTTAATATTTTATAGTCTTTGTATATTCAATTTCTTATTTCATTTGAAAATGTTTTCAAATGTAAAAATCTCAGATTCATAAGTCTGAATGTCCCCTTGTCAGAGCCAGAAGCGGTAGAAAACGCACAGTGCAGTTCAACGTGTCGAGTCTGGAATCTTCTCGGTTTAATACATCAACGTTTCGTGCTCGCGCACACGATGGAATGAATGAAATGAATTGAGGAAAAAAACGTGACACCCCATATCGGTATCTATAAAAAATGAATCGCCACGAAAGAAAATACATCGTGTAAAGATTTTTAAGAAACGCGACTTTAAATGTATTGGAAGTACAGAATGATTTAATAATCTCGACTTGATATTTTAATATAACGTGTTGAAAAAAAAAAAAAAAAAAAAAAAAAAAAGAAAAGAAAAAAAAAATAACAACAAGAATAAGAACTTCAGAATTATGAATAAGAACGAGGAATCGGATTATGTACAATTTAGAGCATAAAATTAGAGAATCTCCGCGAGATTTGTAAAAAAGATATTACTTGACGATTTCGAGTGTCATTCAAGAAAAAATTAAAGAATCATAAGAAAACGAGAGGATTTTGTTTAAATTAATATAACATGAATTTAATAGCAAGCTTGGAGCTTTTTATTGCGTGCAGAAAATTCTGAAAGGTTCGCTTGAAAAGCTTTAAGAAGACGGGAGATATGAAAGCGATAAAAATCTGACCCAAATAAGAAGATAAGATCTACGAAGGTGTGATCTTAAAATTTTATTCATACGGTTATATGTTTTTCCATATTATGTTGTTAATTATAAGTTTATAAATAAATGGGTCACGAGTGAACTAAGAACTCCACTCAAAGTCGAATTCTGACATTTCTAAGCAGTCTAAGACAAAATCTTATTTTTTTGTAGTATTTTATAATGTTTATATAATAATTATTCTTACCTAGCACCAGCGTACTTCTTTAATTTTTCAAATTTTTCCAATTTTTCTTTCTGTCGTATAGATAGTAACTGTGCTTCATCCTTTTCCTTTTCTATTGTACTACGCTGCAAACCTGCTGATGCCAATTGACTTGCACTCTGATCACGTAACATTAATGATATGATCTATAAAAGTATATATTAAATATCAGAATACAATTTAATATACAAAATTTTAATATTTTGGTCTGAAGTTTATAATGTATACCTCTAAAATTTGCATATGATATTGTTGTTCTTTAGCACTACTTGCAATAAAGAGTAATATGTCTACTATACCAGATGCATGAAGTGCGAATAATACCTGTAAATAACAAATATCTTGTAAAATAACTCCTTCAATTATTATAAAAAAAAAAAAAAAAAACAATATAATCACATAAGTTACCTGATCATGAACTGTAGCATCATTATCAGGGCGCTTTTCATTTTCATCAGGAGGAACTTGAAGTATATTCCTGATTAATGCTAAAATTCTTTCAATAATCATTTCATTCTCTTCCCCTCTTTCCATATTATCCTATCATAATAATTAAATTTTTAAAAGAACTTATTCTAAATGAATATTTTCTAGCAATAGCTTCAAAATTAAAACTTACAATACTAAAGATTGAGGTCAAGCGATTATTAACTATTGTCCATACTTGATCATCTGCTAAAGCCACTTTATAACTTTGCAAATGTGATATTATTTGTAAATAGAAACTACGCATAGTTTTCTCCATAGGTATTTGTTCATTATAAATTAATAAAGCAGGACTTGTTAAATTAATAATTAACCTAATAAACATGAAGTTTACATACAAATATTATATACATATAATTATGCTTGTTATTTAAACCTATATATCAAAACTTGCCTTAATAATACATCCCATAATTCAAGTTTATCAAAGTGTTGTATAAAAATTCTTATGAGATCAGATTGAAGTAATTTTGCCTGGCCAAGATAACGACGTATAGTATGAACATCGTCATCCCTTTTTAAGTATTTTATCAAATCCTTTATAACATCTATAACATATTAAAAATAAGATCTCCATCATGTCATCATTATTAACTTATATCTAACCAGCTCACCTAGACAATGTTTGTCCAAATAATACTTTTTTCCATCGTAATAGCCCAATGCAGCACAAGTGGCTGCTAATTCAGCAGATATATAATCTGCCATTATTGCATTAGAATGTTTTTAAACCAACTGCAGCAAGTAATATTAATAGAATGATCATCCAGCTAAATATATTTTTAAAAATGATTATTACAGTCAAATCTAAATAAATTAGATTCAAGAAGAATATGTATAATGTTTATGAGGATAAAAGTTTAGTTTATCAGATCTTTTTTATATTTACTATATATTTTCTACATACTTGCTATAATACCTTGAAATATGAATATTCCGGTTTTAGAGGTTAGAAACTCCAAAATAGTGCACGTTGTAGGATAAAATTCTAACAATGAACTATTTTTATCAAACGAAAACACTGCTATATATCAATAAACAATAAAATAACTATTTAATCATTAAAATAACACTTAAATAACTTTGTTACAATATTATACATATGCGATACATATATTCAAAGCAACAGGTGAAAAAGCGCGCGAAAATTTACTGCAGCGCGCGATCGAGTAACAAAGAGTGGCCAATCAGAAAGCGAATAACAAATGAATCTTTGAAAACAAAATATGAACATTGCGTAATAAATGTTCTTTCTTTTTTTTTCTTTTTTTTTTTTTTAATTTTTGATTGGAAAACGTCATTGTCTGCTAATTATTAAATTTCTTATTCGCATTAAATAATGAATTAAAAAATTTAAGGAATATTTTCAAAATTAACTTTTAACCTGATTCAATCAATTGCAAATATAACAGTTATACGCTATAGCTTTAGCTCTCTCTCTCTCTCTCTCTCTTTCTCTTTCTCTCTTTCTCTTGCAGTTATTTAGAATTTAGACATGTCCTTTTCGTTGAATTTAGATATTCCTATTCGTTTCTGTTAGATCTCGTTCAGAAAAGAGAAGTAGGTTAAACAAGGAAGGTAATGAAAATCGATATTTCTATCGATAGGAAAGTTCTTCGAAGCGAATACAAACGTGAATGCAATCATGGCATTACTTTTTGACCGATCGATCCGTGAGATTTCGTATTCCGAACTAATGCGGGAAGCAAAAGTTTCAAAACGATAAAAATAAGTTCTCTATCATTCTAATAATGGTTTCATTAAACCTTTCCTTTTTTTCGTAAATTTATTAAGTAAATGTCTTAATGAATTAATAAACGTTTCTTTCGCGAATCAACAAGACTAAGTTCAAAATAATTAAACATGAACGAATCTAATCCTTTCAATGAAATTCATTTATCAATGTCGACGAAAAGTCTACTACGTTGAATGTAATGATATACGCAAATAAAAATAACAAATAACTTTACATTCGTTTTGTAATAATATATACACATGTATATGTATATATATATATATATATATATATATATATATATATAAATATATATGATAAATCGCGAGTTTGATAATCTTACGAAGAATAATAGTCATACGAAACTACGTACATTGGCTTTTGGTTTGGAGAGAGTTATCGAAAGACTTTTAGCGTATAATTTATAGCAGTTTTAAAACACCTTAGTTTATACGCCATGTGTCAGAGAAAAAGGTGAACTTTATATACGAGCAAGCTAGGAAAAAAAAAAAAAAAATCAATTTTTATGATATAAAACTCAAGTTTTTCACTATGACCGTTTGATTTCTTTTTATATAAACTTTTTAAATGCAACATTTCAGTGATACATATCATGGAAAGAATAAGGATATATAAATGATTTGAGAAGGATTAATATCTTTCTTTAAGTTTTACGTGTATTATAGTGATTCGATATCGTTCGTCCACCATCCAATAAATCTCTAGAGAAATAGACAGGAAAAGCATGACTCTCTTGTGGATACAAGACTAAAAGTTATTGTCGCATTGTAACTTTGAATTCGTGCAAAGCTTGCACTAGTAGAATTACCAGTGAATCGATTTGCACGAGTGCATCGACCATTCATCCATAAAAATTTATTCTTCCAATTACGGAATATAAATGGGATTTACATGTATGTATTGAATGTCACAAACCCAATGTTGGTTTCTCTATTGTTGTATATGCCAAAAACATTTTATTAAATTTATTTATACAAAGAATGAAATATAAAATAACATTTTCAATTACTCATTATTTATATAATAATATCTAAAATTTTATTATATATAAATATTATATATATATATATATATATATATATATATATATATATATACATAATAAAATCATACAAGCACTTTGACTTTTCACAAATGAACTTTCATCATACTAATGTTTATTTAATGTAATATAACCAGTAGAACTTTAGTTACTTCGGATAATATCAACAAGAACCATACATTCTCTCTGTCTCGTATACTCTCTACTTTGATCGATACCTAAGAAGTTCTCATCGATTATTATCAAAACTACTACTAGGAGGTCGAAACTTGTCAGCATATAACGTGTAGCTTTCAAGTAGTAAATGCAGCAGCAGCTCAGGAAGAAAGTTACAATTTATTTTCCTCCATCGAGAAGTCAAGAATATCTCAATGAAAAATCTAAAGAGAAAAATCTAATTCATCCCTCTTCTCTTCGTATCTCTTCTTCTCTCATCTTTTCCTTACTTATACTGTTCTCGATTGCGAATTTGTTTCGTCAAGCGAGGACGTGCCCATCAAAGAGGACGCTTTTTCTATCGTTTCTTTTTCTTTTTTTTTTTTCTTTCTTTTTTTATCTTTTTTTTTTTTCATCTCCCCGTCTAGTCAACATGAAAGAGAGGGGGGATCAAGGATCTCTATTATTTCGCTATAATACAAGTCTACGTCTTCGATGAGCAATCTGCTTGAGTAGACATTGTCCACAAAAGAGGAAAATAAAGCCATAAATCCAATTCCGTCGTAAGGAAAAAAGATCGATGAGAAAAGTCAGGAGTGCGATAAACGAAGAAAAGAAGTTACAAACGGTAAAGGGAAAAAGGGATGTAGAGATAGAGATATAGAGAAACATAAAATGAGAGAGAGAGAGAGAGAGAGAGAAAAGGATGGCGAATAGTAGAGGGCGAACGATGCGAGAAATCGAAAACAATGGTCATAGCAGAACCGCGAGAAGGACGATGAAGCTGGTGTTCGAGAGTAGTGTAGGACAAACAAGCGATGACCAATCAATATCAACGAGAGTATATATATGTATATCTAGGTCATTGGGTTATCCGATGAAATCGTTCGCACCTGTTCGCTGATTTAACTCGTCCCATACGTCCATGTTGTTTTTTATTCTTCCCCATTTTTTTCTCACCTTTTGCGCGTTTCCTATCACACGCGAAGCGAACGAGAACACATTACATATATTATTTTCGTTAGAACAAATTTATAAATCTATATGGTGACTCGTAACATATAATCGTGATCTATTCTCGTAAATTAATTAAATTTTTTAAATCGCCTTTATCATACCTTACTTATTAAAGTTCGACGTATCTATAGTAATTACGAACGATTTTATGAAAGGAAGAAAATAAAAAAAGAAAAAAAAAAAGAAACAAAATAACCTTCCAACGATATCGATGATATATTTCTGAACACCCTGTATACTTTCTCGATCGTTTCCTAACAACGTATGACCGCGCGTAATCGTCTACACAGAGCGCATACGAGTGCACCCCAGCGAATTTCACAGACCGAGAAAAATCATAGCGAATTTCCTGCGGTGAGACGACCGAATCGATTGCGCCGACCTCGTGAAAGTAATTTCTGTTCTCTGCTCTCTTCTCCCTTTCTTTATCCCTTATTCTTCTTTTTTCTTCTTTTTCCTTTTTTCTCTCTTTCTCTCATTCTCTCTCTCTCTCTCTCTCTCTCTCTTTATTGTTTCTTTTTTCATCCGTGGAATTTGATAATATATGATATAGATTTTTTATTTTTTTTCCTGGCCTCACGAAATGACTTTTCACGTTTATACGAACGTAATTGTGAATTATTAATATATATATATATATATATATATATATATATATATATATATGTTATGTATCGAAAATTTATTAAGATTCATATCTAATGAGAATTTTATATAATAATCGATCGACTCATTCATCATCTTTGTCGTCTTTTAATGGTCAATAACGTCATATTCACCATGAAGAATCAGCATACGTCAAACCAACCGGTTATTATTTGTGCGAGATAATTAGAGATAACAGACGTGTTTGCGGTTTATAGTTCAAATACGCATGCCGATCCTGATGTTTGAATTTATACGAGCGCATGTACGTTCATATACAGAGAGAAAGCAAGTTTCCAAGATGAGTAACGGGAATATGGAGAAGAAACAAAAAGATAGAAAATAAAAAAAAAAAAGAAACATTGAATGAATGAATGAATATATTATATTTATTATTTGATTGTAAATTAATCATTCAATTTTTTCTATCTATTTCAGAGTGTCATTCATTTTAATGAAAAATACGATTTTAACAAATTTTCTAAATAGCATTTAATTGAAATTCGAATGAAATATTTATCAGCGTAAATTTACAATAACAATGTATATGTATACGCAAGTGGCCAGTATAACAATCATAATAAATAATGACGAATTATGAAAATATACATTTAAAACAATCATGTTCTTAATAAGAAGAAATTATGACAAAAAAGAAAATATATATTTTATAATCAAAGCATGGAATAGCCTCCTTAAGGATAATTTAATATATTTTTAAATATTACATATAACATTATTTGCTTCGAATGAATGAATTATTTCAACTATTCCACCGTAACATTTCCAATTTATTTACCTCAAATCCAATTTATTTTTCTCTTTGACATTAAAATAATTTATATTAGCAATAGGACGATACAAAATATGCTAGTATATTAAATTTGTAGATAATTCATTCTAATTCTTCTTGATTTCTCTATCTTACCATTCGCTAATGAGCGCATTGGAGTCTTAAACTTGGTGTTTGCACTTAAGCGATTAAATAAAATTAAAACTAATGAGATCTCTAAGAGAAGTAGAGACAGTGTTGTATATCCATCGAGATTTTCTTATTTGTTTGCGTTTCTTAAACTATCCAAAGCGGATTACCAAAGAACGTAATCTTCTAACCAAGTTTTTTTCTGCGACTATGTTGAAAGCATTGCGATGTTTATTTTTTTTTTTTTTTTTTTATACAAATAAACATGCGTTATAATTTAATTTAAAAAATTTACAGTGGCTAATTGCGATCTTTGATAAAAAAGAACTAACATGAACAAAACGAATCGGATTTCTTGTGAGTCTTCAACTCGTTCTCTTTTATGATAACAGAATAGAATGTACATGTTCCAAACGTAAATGATTCCACGTGTTACTTTATTTTGTTAACGGAAAACTGTTATTTCTCTCTTTCTCTCTCTCTCTCTCTGTCATATACACACACACACACACACACACTCACGCACGCGCATATATACATACTTTCAGTATTTCGAGTTAAGTTCACAGCTAAATGTTGTGTGCATAATCTAGCCGTTAACTAGCTAATTCAGTTAAGTTTCGTAAGTTTCGCCGCGCGTAAACATAACTGACTAACGCATGAGCGAGTTGGAAACGGCGAATTTAGTCGGGCCGAAGTAAAGCGGTTGTGTTACGCGCTATAAACTTCGAAGCTCGCGAATCTTCATGATTTTACGGAACAAAATTATGTTAACTTAGTGCACATCTGACATCGACTCCACCTTCAGTTTCGTCAATTCTCATCTAATCTAAGCACTTGGAAAGGAAACTTGGAAAGCACTTAATAGTTTTATTATCGTTTTCGTCATATGTGATTTTTACTTCGATATCAATGAGAAAAATTTTCACGTAATCTCTATGAAGCAGAGACGAATAGAAATTTTTTTCCAATAACCTTGGAAATCTGATAAAAATAAGCTACGTACTTATATTTCTCTGTGTATGTAGAAATTTTATATACAATGGATTGCCGTACGGATTATTCACAAATCTCAACGACTCATCGTTTTTATTCATCCATTCGCAATTAAATATACAGAAAAATCCAAGCAAAACGAGGATTAATGTTTCTGTTGTGCTAATGTGTTTGAACCTTCTTGGTTCGTCGAATTCTCTCGGTTGAGTTTAAAATTTCGAATGAAAAACGTATTGAAAGCTATGGACGAATTTACGAAAAGAATAGATCTATAATAAAGGGAAAAACTTCTTCGAATCGAACTCAACAACAGAAAACTTTTCTTTCACTTTTTACGTATTGCGTCAATTCTAAATTGTATTTACTTATACAATCGTATTTAATCCATTTAACGGTATTACTCGAACTTTTCTCTTTCCGATTCTTGAACGTTAAAAATAACGAACAGAAATTGAGAATTCGAAAATTACATTAGCCTATATAAAACACGTAAAAGATTATCGTCATTTGAATAGCCAATGAATATATTATGTTCACGTTTATAAAGGTTTCAACAGAATGTTTTCAATTATTCAATGAATTATTATGAAAATAGTTAATTTTTTAAAATTAACTTTAAAAAAGATACATACACGCATGAAAATATATTATTTCTTTTTCAACAAAAAGAATTAGTTAACAAAATTGAAGATTTAATTTTCAATTCATAAAGTACATACATTTCTATGTGAAAGGAATCAACCTTCTTTAGAGAACGACTAAACGAGGTTTGTTTTTCATTTGTAGTGTGTAAATAGGAGTAACTAGTGTGTAAATAGGATTGCTTTATAATTTTCTTCATTACTTTATTCATTACGATTATTTCGTAGTTTTACAAATTACGTTCGTTTCCTAAACAAATAAATTTTGTTTTTGTTTTTCGTTCTTATTTTCATTCGATTTTCAATTAAACGATGAATAATTAAAATATCTTATCTATAAAATATATGTACATCGATAAATCTCGATTCAATGATAAAGATAATTAAAGTTTATTGCAATTATTCAGCAGTGAAAATTTGAAAAAAGTCTTAAGTATCATTCATCCAATAAGATCTCACAAAATAGAAGATATTATGGTATAATGGAAGTTTCATGCAACAGATAATGCAAGAAGTAAACACATATTAAGAAAATAGAAAAGAGATCGTACATATAGCAATTAAATGTAAGTAGTATATGCATCTCATATTTACTATTGTACACACAGTTTCTGTACATATACTTTATCAAGAGTTAGTATAACAGCATATTTATTTATATAACGTGAAATAATTATCATTATGGCATTATAGAAAGACTTAAATTATTAACATTATAAAATAATTTAATTTATTTAGAATTTTGTTTATTTTATAAGAGATCTATTATCGTATCTGTTTCTATAAATACATTATAAATCAAAGAAGTTGCATTCTTTTTACACAGAAAGAATCTAACATAGTAAGTATCGGTAAGTGACCTCTGTACCAAATTTTATTGTTATTGTTTGTTAAACAATATTCTTTGACTGAAATATCATTCTATGAAATTTCATATCTTTATTCGATTTAAAAATAATATAGAAAAAAAGTCCCCAAATTTTATCCTTTTTTCTTTCAATTATTACCGTAGCTACATATTAACATTGCTTCATATCCTTTTTTTCAGAAATGTAAATCAACTATTAAGAGTTAAAAAAAAGTAATCTATTTTTTAGGATTGATCTTTACAAACAATTCGTTCAATAACACTCACCAAAAAAATCAAGAATAATACATCATTATCTAAAAAATGTTCAGAAATGCCGGAATCGAGCTGAGACGATCCGAAGCCATTCATACTCAATTCGATCTAATACGATTTTTTCCTGATCATGTTCCTGATCTTATTCGATCCTAGATATTTTGATTTAAGTCCTAATTGGTCACATTTAATTCTAGTCGATCTTATTCGATCATATTCAATTATATTCTGTCCAATTCGATCTTATTAGATTCTATTAGATTATATTCTGTCCGATTCGGTCTTATTAAATTCTATTCGATTATATTTTGCCCGCAACGATCTTATTAGATTCTATTCGATTATTTTCGTTTCTATTTGATCCTATTTGATATTGTCTTGCCGTACCCTGACTTGTCCTGTTTAGAAGCGTATCCTATTGGTTTGTTTATGTGTCAATCTGTCTTTCTCTCTGGGTTTGGTTCGTATTGAAGAGGGTGTTGGTTCATTGAGAATAATCGAATGCGTTTGAAAAAATATAATAAAAAGCGAACGCTTTACGAATTTATTCCAAACATTAAAATCGTTACCAATTCAAAGTTTTTGTCTATCTTTAGACCTTATTCTTTTAGAGAGTTTAGAGATCTGAAATTTCACAGTACGACATTTTAGGGCAAACATTATTTAGAAAATTATAATAATAATAAAAATTGACACATGAGACACTTGCCCATCCTTATCATACTGAACTCTTCCTTTCTGTTTTTTTTTTTTTTTTTTTTTTTTTTATCAATCAAATGATAATACAAACTGCGTATGCACGATTTTTTCATATGCGCCGACGATTATCCATCTTTTCAGTATAGTAACTATCAAACGTCGTGTATACAACAGGTGAACGAGTTTTCTCTATGGAAAGCTACATTTCGAGATTTTTTTAGTATTTGTTTTTTTCATGCTTTTTTTCTTTTTCCTCCATTTCTTTTCTTCCGTTCTTTTTTCTTTTTTTCTCTTTTTTTTTTATTTTCTTTTTTTCTCTCTCTTTTTTTTTTTTTTTTTTTTTTTTTTTTTTTTTTTTTTTTTTTTTTTTTTTTTTAATTATCCACTGTGACACGAAAGGAAGGACCTTTCACATCGCTGTTATATTTCGTCGGTCGCGTCGCTATTGATTTTCCCAGAGTTTCGTTACGGTGCAGTAACGGGAGTGAATGAAGTGACTGATTTTCAATGGTTCATAGTCGTATGAATGACCAGTCTGTTTTAGATAGTCCTACATTAATGCTGTATTCACATATTATTAGATATTTGATATACTCAAGTATATGTTTTGTTATTAATTGTCTTGATCAAAGATTTTTATCTATTTCCAAATTCAGACTTTCCAAGGACTCCTGAATTCGACTTTAATGTGTTTCTATCATTTCATTATCTTGCCATTGATACGTCGTAATAATTTTTGAATTGAAATTTATTCTTCTAAATGTTTTGCCTTTATTGGACAACGTTATCACTTTATCAATTTTACTTTAATTATTTTTTAATTCATTCGTATTATTGAACTTGAATGATTAATATTTTTCATCAGGTTGTCTTTTGTTCTTTCGAAATATTGTAAATTAACAGAAAATTTGAATCAGAGGCATTTAGTTAAATAAATATATGCTTTTTATATTTAGCACATTTAAATACAATATTTATAAAGTATATATTCAAAAAGAAATGGTCGTATATTCAAATAGAAAAATGTCGATAGTTCGGTCTTCATAACTCTCTATGACTTCTCTTTGCGAAGATACACTCTTTTAAATATCACAATTCGATTGGCTCACTTCGATTCTCATTCAACGAAAGAACTGACCTACATCGATTCAGTGTCACGTGATGACAGTATTTTTTGCGAAGATTCCAATCATATCCTCGCTTCGAGGATAGTTTCGAGAATTTATGTAGCACAGATGGTCAATTCGGACGCTCAACTTCATTCAATATTTCCCGAACGAAACTACGATTCTCTATTGGAATCAAAGCACATCCATTTAACTTTGTTGATCGATGGACAATCGAAACTTACTTTGATTTATTATTTTCTTGTTCTCTAATAACTTTGAATATTTATTGTTATGACATACGTAGAAAGTCCAATAATTAATAAGCATAGCTAATAATGACTTTTTCCTTTCCCATTCTAACTGATCTCAGGTACTTAAAGCTTAATTTGAATATTTTATGCTGAATGACTAATCTTAAACGTAGCTATAAAGGTATGTAGTACATGATGAAGGCAATAATTATAACTTCTCGTTAATTATTCATACAAGCTTTCAACATCCCTTCCTAATGGTCAATGTATCCCACGTGAGCTCGCATTAAGCCAAAGTTAATGTCGAAGGGCTTAAATAAATCAGGACGGAATATTCTCTTTGTTTGTTATGTCAAATAAACATATTTGTTAATATTTCGAGATATACGAAATCGAAAATGTCCTGGATAAAAACAAATGAAACTGTCTATTTGTTTTTTCAGTTCTTATTTTGAAATATTAAAAAAAAAAAAAAAAACAAAAAAAACAAAAAACGGAGATGGTAAGTGAAAAGATTGAAGTATATTAAAAAATGTATACAATCGACATTATTGAAAAGATTTTATATTTGTAAGTAAATATACTTGTAAAAAAAAATAGGCAGATAAATTCTTGGCATTTGATATTGCCAATATCTAAGAATGTCTGTGCGGTAGGAGCTTTAATGTCTAAAAAAAGTAGTACATCGAAGAGTGCTGATCCGGCTCAGGTTGAATGATATATCGATCCACGTTCGCAGTGTCGAGTCAGCACCGTAAAGATCGTGAATTAGGTATAGTCAGGATTGTAAACGATAGTTCGTCGAAACTAGTACTATAGAACTCGTACTTAAGGAATCCTATCTTGTTTTACGGTGTAATGTTTCGTAAAAATATTTTATTGCAAAGAATGCTGAATCGCTTTAGCTCGAAAAACATATTACCTAATTTACGTTTACAGCGTAATACGTATAGAATTGATAGATACTTTATTTTACTTTTCTCAAAGAGTATTACCGTATTACTTTATTTCTTCTGTATTATCTTATTTCGAATAAAAAAGTAGAATGGAAAATGTATTCATCATCCATTTAGATAAAGAAGAAGTATGAGAATGATAATAAGATAGAGCAAAGTAGCGCGTGCCGATTATAAAATATCTTTCTTTGGAATTACCAGCCGTTAGGTGTCGAGCTTAATGTGCGACGAGAATATTCTGGTGTGTAAGAGGGTGGTGCTGGTAGATGATACTGGCAGTGGTGTTGGTGGTGGTAGTGGTGGTGGTGGTGGTGGTGGTGGTGGTGATGGTGGTGGTGGTGGTGGTGGTGATGATGGTGGTAGTAGTAGGTGCGAGCACACGCCCTAGTTCCGAAGGGACGATAATTCACTATCATGGCTTATTGAACTTTCACGAGCCGTGAGCTATAATCTACTTTCACATTGTGCACGTTGGTACCGCGGAGGCATTAAGCTCGATCGTTTTGGCTCTGATATCCCGAGACAGAGACGGAAATAGACGGAAACCGGAAGACAGGGTATTACGGGTAACGACAGGTGTTGAATGTGACAGAGTGGGCCTGGTCCAATCGCGAGTGCAATCCGATAGAATCCCATGGAAATGGCACGGAGAATTGTTAATCTCGAAGCAACGTTCATGTGGCATGACACGATTCTATAATGCTTACATATCTGCTACGTTTCAAATATTCCTCCATTGCGTTCCGGCAATTTGTAGACGGGAAATAACTTCGGAAACGATATTTCTTTTATCGTACGTTTGGAATATTAATAACCGCTTTTCATTGCCAGTGTGAACCGACTAAAGCTTTTCCTATGAATTTTTAGTACTTCGTAGTTCGTTTCTTTTTTTTTTTTTTTCTTTTTTTTTTTTTTTTTTCTTTCATTTTACCCAACGTTTACCACTTTATTCATCGGTAAAATTTCTTTTTTATAAAAATTTTCTTTATTCATTTAGACGGGTGTATAAGGTTTGAAAAATGTTTCGTTTAACCTACTTCGCCGTGGTTTTCAATTGTTCGTTTTGAAGTTTCTACAATTTTTAATAATCAAGATCCGTCAATAAATTATTTCAAATTGAGAATGTTCGAAGATCGAAACATAAAAATCGAACGATTTAATGGATTAAAGTTAAAACTCGTTAAGAATTTTAATTTCGTTACGAATCGACAAGATTTACAAGTTCGCTTTATTAATACCATATTTCACGTATTTCCTTTTGATTCACTAATTGTTCTCTGATATAATATATACACTACGAATCCAATCGAAAGATAATCTTATAGTTTGATATGTTCGAAGGGAACGTAAGATATATCTTCGAATATAGTTCACGCTGATAGATCAAATCTCGTAAAGCTGAATTGCTTGTTAGTTACAGAACGAAAATTTATACTCGGAGGATCATAGAACAGATATACACACACACATATATATACATACACACACACACACATACATATATATATAATATACATATATATATAATACATATATATATGTATTATATATATATATATGTATTATATATATATATATATATATATATGTAGAGAGAGAGAGAGAGAGAGAGGAAGAGAAAGAGAGAAGTGTGGTTTAGGCAAGGAAAGGAGATAGGAGAGGAAGAAGCACGACAATAATTGTAGTTGCTAGATAGGGTAGTCAATTTCAGAGTATCAGATCCAATCGCAGGAAGACAACTTGAGAGTGGACCAAAATATAGTTGGTCTGTAATAACGATCGCACAGTTTAAACGTCCCTCGCAAATGACGCGATCGTGTGCTTGAATGACGAATAAGAGAAAGAAGAAAGAGAGAGAGAGAGAGAGAGAGAGAGAGAGAGAGATAAATAGATAGAATTCCAACCTTACAAGATATAAAATATATATAACTAAATATTTTTACGTTCAAAATTATTTCATTCGTGGTCTAATTACGCGTAATTATTCTTACAAATTAAATGAAGTTATATTAAAACTAATAGTTTGTTTTTGACATTTTATTTAGCTATAAAATAAATTAATTACGTGACATAATAAAAATTTAAAGAACTTAAAAAAATTGTCTTATTGTGCTAGGACAAATTCATTCAACAATAACGGTTGACATTTTTTTTCGAGTAATCTATGTAAATAGGTAGAGCGAAAAGAAATTTTCTGTACAAATGAAGAATTTCATAAAAATGATGGAAGCAAGCACGTTACAGTGGCAGAGGCGAAATGTAAAATAAAGATGTCGCAAAACGTAACCGAAATCCTCTCTATTTTAAAAAGGCATACGTGTAAAGAGTCAACTTTACGAGAGCATTACTTTTAACATCAATTCGAGTTTTAGCGGAGGAGAACAAAACAATTCGCTGTATTTGTATATCATGCGTAAAAATGAAAACTTTATTTTGCCATCATGTCGTACGTAAAAGATAACAAAGGAGAAAAATAAATGAAAAGAAAAAAGAGAGAAAATGAAGACAAACGGATAAAAAAAAAAGAAAAAAATAAATAGTACTTTCTTTTGGAAAATTTTTGATTACAATTAGAATTAAATATAAATGTCGATTCATATTTTCTATTCGCAATAGAATTATCTTGTATTGTTAATCGACCGTAGAAAACACAACGTCTGTCGTTCATCTCCATAGAAATTTTCGGAGATTTTTGAAAACGAATGAAAGTGCGCACAGTATGCTTCCAAAAGGTTAAATTCGTTTCAAGCGAACGAGGCCAGCAACATCGGTTTACCGAATTTAACCAAGAGACGAGCGAGAGAAACTCTTTGTCTCGGGAACACATCGGCCGGTTAGCTCATAATAAAGGCGTACGTTAACCACTCGTTTGCACGATGATGTAATTTTGGTGAGAAGGTAGATATGTATGTATTTACATATATATATATATATATATATATGTAAATACATACATATATATATATATATATATATATATATATACGTATATAAAGTAGGTATATGTATAGGAAAACTCGAGGCTGCTCTCTTTCGTGCTTTCGCGTGCTTGCTCACGAAAAGGCTCATTCGTGTACGAGCGCTCTTCCGCATTTATATTCGTCTATTATTCCGAGGGTTCATTGAAGAGAGCGTCGATGACGTCTTACGTGTTCACAGTCACCTTTCTCTCTCTCTCTCTCTCTCTCTCTCTCTCATCATACACACACACACACACACACACATACATATTCTTTTTCTTCCTCCATTTTGCTATTCCAAGCATGCGAACTTTCGCACCGTCGAATCGACGTGCTTTCGTCAATTTCGAAGAGCAAGACACCAGAAGAAAGAAAAGTCGCCGTGTATTCACTCGCACGTGCTGGGAAAATGAAAGGGAAAGAGAGAAAAAGAGAGAAATAGATAGATAGATAGATAGATAGATAGATAGATAGAGAGAGAGAGAGAGAGAGAGAGAGAGAGATACAGAGAAGAGAGAGAGAGAGAGAGGGACAAAGACCTTTTCGCGATTTTACCCACGAGGATAAAAGCATGGTGAAATACCTAGGAGAGATATCCAAAGCGTAGCTTTTTGTAAGCGAACAAAAAACCCTTCAGTCCTTTCCGAGGCAGTACTTCTCAGCTCGTTTATCGTTCGTTCGGTCGAGATTCGTCGATCCGCTGAGCCCTGATGCGCTCCGATCCTAGAGGTGGATTTAATAAAATCCTCTCGCGATCGAAATCTATGTGAAAGCCCGATAGAGCTTTCCTTGCATTTTTTATCTATATATAGGTACATATGGATTATAACTACTACCATTCTCTTTTAAAATATTTGTGTTAAATCGTTTTCTAATTACTTTTGATTTTTAATTAACAAGCTATCTGTTTAAAAAAGAAAAATTGTAAATATTAATGATCAATATATTGTTAATGAAATATAATTCTTTTTCGAAATAATATCAACCCTAATTTTATCCGAAAATTATCCAACGATCTAATACTTGCGATTTGAGAGAGAGAGAGAGAGAGAGAGAGAGAGAGAGAGAGAAGGTCTATTAGATTAATTAGAAAAAAAAAAAAGAAAACAAAATTGTATTTAGGATAAATATTAATGGAAATAGATTTCGAAGAATTTTCACTTTTTCATAGATAATCATTTCCATGTGAGCACACTTCTATGCGCACGTAGCATCACGAAATTATCAAACGTTACGCTTGGTCAAGCCATGACTAGAGAGAATGGTTCAATGATTAGCGTTTGACTCGTATCAAATTGCGTTTCGATTAACATGGCTTGATGAATATTTCGTATGATCGTAATCTTGGATTGGTTAAATTGGAAACGGTTTACAAGCCGATCGGTATGAAGCTGATTTTCTCAATTTCGATTGGCTTTACTAATCGATTGTGTAACAACCTCAAATAGTATCATTGTACGTAATACATTCTCTTCTCAGTTGGCGACGATTTCGAAACTTAGGAAAATCAACGTTGGAATTCGCTTAACGAACGTAATGCGATATAAATTCGTGGATAGGTCTGAAGGGAGGATACCGTAGGAAGATATCCTGGCTGTCACGCGAAATAAATCATCGGACGGTGAGAGTACGCGGCATGAATTATTTTACGGGTATAAGGCCGTTACTTCTGCACGAACGATCAGCAGCCGCGATTAATAGCTGCTGGTCGAAATATTTCATGGCTCTCGAGTCTCGGCGTCTCGTTCCTCTCGGGCAACCGTCAAGAAGATCTCTACCAATGGAGAAGATACTAAGAGAGTTGAGGTATACTACGTACGAGGAATGTACCAAGAGAAAGCTGAGGAAGAGAAAGAGAAACAGAGATAGAGAGAGAGAGAGAGAGAGAGAGAGGGGGGGGGGGGGGAGCTGGAAGAAATCTTAGTTGTTTGTCTTCTTCTTTTATCTTTCGCTGTAACTTAAAAATATACTTAAAATTAGCAATATTTGTCATTGTCGTCTAAGAATCAAGTATAAGATATAATTTTATTTAAAAATGAGCTTATTAGGACGCTACAATTTTGTCGTCCTGCAAGAATAAATCTTTTTTCTTTTTTTCTTTTCTTCTTATCCTTATCACGGAAACAAAGGGATTCAACATTTAAAAAAAAAAAAAAACTAACTTTAAGAGCATCGGCAAGACACGTAGAAACTATATGAATATCTTCGTACGACTGAGTTGAAAGAGGAAGTACGGTGATTTAAATAATTTTGCATAAACTCTTCGATTTTCCGGATTACCTTGCACGACAGGGGCTAACGTTTGCTGTGATTTCGAAATCGCATGCAAAATATCTGAAAATACGAAGAACAAGCAATGTCTTCAGTATCATAGATAATTTTTATTCAGAATGCAAGAAGATTTTTAAGATAACGTTCGATTCGACATGATGATTTTAATTTTTAAGATTTGTCAAATATTATGGTGAAAATGCTAATCAAAAAATTGAATCCTTCAAAGTTTTCTAAATGAGAAAAGTCGTTCGATGGAAAGACGATTTACATTCGAATTTAGTAAATAGGT
Source organism: Vespa velutina (assembly GCF_912470025.1). Taxonomy (NCBI): domain Eukaryota; kingdom Metazoa; phylum Arthropoda; class Insecta; order Hymenoptera; family Vespidae; genus Vespa; species Vespa velutina. Next base: position 15,683,488 of record NC_062189.1, read on the forward strand.
TAGTTTGTAAACTTTGGTGAAGCCAAGAGGTAGGACGAAACTAAGAAACATCGAACCAAATGAGATCAATGCCAACATTGCGAGTTTACGTTCTGTATATATATATATATATATATGTACCTACTGTTTGTATTTCAACTAACATTCGCTCGTTGATCGTCGTCCAAGTTAGATGGTACCTTTGATCTTTGGTGTTGTTCGTAGTAGATAAAATTTTTAACAATTTGGCTCTTCTCTTTTGTACTTTTTAATAATTAAGTATGTATTGTATCAATAAATAGACATTCACAAATTTACTTATGCGTAATATAATTAAGATCTATTTAAAATCTTTGATATCGAATAATAATATACAGATATTTTCAAGTGATTAATTTTGTTAAATAAATATAGAAAACAATGATTGTCGATCGTTCGTGGAATTTACATGTCAGCATTAATTTGATAACTTTACATTATTTAACTTTTAGCAAAACTATATAAAAACTTTTTATCAATACGTGAAAAATAATTTCTCAGTAATTTCATATTTCCATAGTGGAGTTTCGGATGGTTTTAATTTTTCATCGAAAAAGAAAAGATATGGTTAATGAAACATTTTAAAAATGACGAAAATAAATATTTTTTAGTAATACATTTCTATTTTTGATAATTATAAATACGAAAAATAATTATCAATAATTAATTAACTCATGAATATTCATAACGAGTATCAGAGTACCAATATAAACTGAATCTATTTATTTAAACTAACGAACATATAAAATCAAGATAACATATACGCATGTATGAATCAATGTTTACATCAATGAAAGAAATATGTATATATATATATATATATATATATATATATATATATATATATATATATATTCATTCATGAAACATCTGCTAGACGACTCGATAGAGGATAAATAGGTCGAGTATACAACCGATTATACGTTATCTCATTTTACTTCCTGTTCAATGACATTTTAAATGGAAAATTAAGTAATACACAAATAGATGGTTGTTTAGATAATCATGATTCACTCTATCGATGTATATATGTATATTCATTCATGCGTATAACTGAACTCTCTATTGAAACTGTTTAATATTTCAATATATATATACAGAGTTACATTTTATTAGACAATTTCTTCCAAAATGATTTTGTAGTTTATCTTCTTTTTATTAGCATAGAATTAAACTTTTAACAATGACTAAGCAAAGACGGGTTAACGTGATTGCTTTTCGGCAACAAACACGTACCTGAATTTCTAGCTGGCCCGTTGAGATTACTAACGAGAGAATAATAGGAAAGCCAAGCGTTCAAATTTTAACGAGTCCATTCCGTAAATGCCAAGGGATATAGTTCAGTCATAAGACGATTTCGGAAAATGGAAAGGCGCATTGCGATTTTAAAGAGAAATATTCGTCCAATTGAACGTGTATATTTTCGTGTATAAAATAAACATCGAAATTGATATTCGTATTGATCATAAAGAATGAAAAGTAGATATTCTCGAATTGGCTTTCCTTCCTTTTTTTCTTTTCCTTTTTTTCTTTTCTTTTTCTTTGTTTTTTTTTTTTTTAAGAAACCTATTCTATCCGATTTAATCAAGATTTTTCCAGGAATTCCTAGAGATAATAAAATATTTATCATGTCTAAAAAGCCAAGAAGAAAATTGAACAACATGACTCGCAGATAGAAGGACGAAAATGGTGGGAGTCGAGTTAGCGGGAAAAGATTGTGGATCTCCTCGAAATGAGGAGAAAGGCTTCGCCAAGAAGCAGGGCCGTAACTATACAACGTCTTGAAGGAAACGATAAAGGGAAAAGCTTTCTTATAATATAATTTATTACTTCTAATGCGATCTTACAACGTAGATATCCTCAGAAAAATATTCTCGACTAATGTAAGTTACGGGTTATTTAACATTTTACGTTTGAGAATAAATTGGATATACGAAAGCATTCTCTCTATTTTAGTTGAAACTTAGAATCGATTTGCTTTGTGTTTTCTAACGTTGGAAATAATTTGTTAGATTTAGAGACTTCACTTAAGTACTTAAACTGTTTACCTTCCTTGAATTGGTTCGTGTAGCTATTTTGAATGCGATAAGTAAATTGATAAGTAAATTTCTTTGGAGTTCGCAGAATGTAGAACTCGACTTTATAGAGATTTTAGAGTAGAAGTTTCGTACATTTTAATGAAGTACGAGATATTATTGGATCTTTAAATTAATGAAAATCTTACTATTAGGAAATATAATCTGAATAATATTAGACATAAAATGTTTTTATAAATATTTAATAAATAAATAAATATATATATGTATATATATATATATATACATATAATAGAGAGTAATTCTAGTATAATACGTAGCACAATAGAATATAATATAGTATATAATATAATATATCATATATAAGGACAATAATTTTGAATTAGAAAATCTAATGATTTTAATTGTAGTTTTACATTTCGGTCGCTTGTGCGCAAATATCGTATTTGAAATTCTGTTCACGTCGCAAGGTATTTCCCGCCTATTAACAGCTACGTGAGGTAAATATGCGCGAGCGATGGAGATTGATTCAATATGCGATTGACGTTGGTCAAATGATTCAATGAACGACAAAGCCTGCTTCCAAAATTTGAATCTGATAAATCCCCTTGTTGAGAACTGGACGAAAATCGAACTAGTTAGTCTCCGATATTAATATATGTAAGTATATGAATATCGGCTTAACAATAATATCAATAAAATTGTAATAACACGCGAAACAGCAATTATCAAATCGTAATGGATTATCAAAGAAGATTTTGTTTCTATTAAAATAAAATGTCACGTATGAGTATTCATATTGTTAATAAATTTATATATTTTGATATTTATCTTTAAAATGTTTACATACTTCATATGGCATACTAATTTCATATGCATGTACTGAAAAAGTCAGACCACTTTGCTTACAAAAAAAAAAAAAAAATGTAACTTGTTCGAATCGAAAAAATGTCGAAATATTTCTGCAACTGACTGTACATATAGCTCGTCAATCGAATCCATTCAATTTTGAACGATGCCACTTTCCGTGCATCGAAAAGAACAAACTTTCGGTCCATTTCTCGCTTTGGCTCTGGTTTATTTCTTTAGATCGATATGCGTTTTCAGCGCATAAACATACGCCAAAAGAAAGCTGAAAGAAATGAAATAAAAAATATATTGAATATAGATAGTTCGTGATACACGTTACTTTGGTCGAACACGTATATCTGATAAAGTTAAATAATAATTTATAAATTAGTATACACCATTGATTTTCGTGTCATTAATTTTAGAGATATTATGGTTATATTCGGTGAAATTTCATTGTCGAAATCATAGAACGTAACACGGGTAGAAAATTCTATAGTAACGTAGATAATATCGATATCGTTATCATTGATAGCAATGATTTTGAAAGTGTTCGTATCATTTTAAATTTAAAAGGAATTCTGTGATGTAATACAAATCCTAAATACCAGCATGAAAATTATTTCCAATATTCGATGAGACAAAACATTGTGATACGGTAGCATTTAGTTTAAATAATGATTGCACTATGCCCTTGTGATATTTCTCATGTTAAAATATTTGGTATACCAATTCTATGGTATAACGTGTTCAAATAGTAAAACTATGAAATCTCCTATCGTTTTACGCTCGGACACCAGTATGACATCCCAGAGAATATTTCGAACTGATTCCGTGTCAGCTATAAAGGAAACGACGTGCTTCTGTCATATCTTACTTTCGAGATTGCAGACGTGCACACCTTCGTCGACGTTAAACCTGTTACACCAGGTTATATCGTTTCAACGCGTTTCTCTCAATATGGTTCATAGAAATAACTCGGAGAAAATGTTACTCTCGTTAATGTCTAAATAATCTTCCTTTGTTGGAGTTTATCTAAGGATTCTAATTACTAATTCTAAGCAAGGATTAGCCAAAGGATTAGACAATTTCCAACGTTATCGGTCTTGACCGCTATTAACCCATATGAACATGTGTATATATATATAGATGTGTGAAATACACAGACAAGGTTTACTAATGCTTTGAGGTACTGTAAGTTCAACGTGTTAGTCCGAGCCTTTATTGTACCTTCATCGGGGATGTCTAAGGTAAATACTATCGGCTTTTGCAAACGCGGTCAAAGATATTGGTACCTGCATGCAGTAACTCGATAATTTAGATCCTACACTCTAAACTAATTTATTTCATGCACTTACAATACTACTATCTTCCAACAATAAATAATTTTTTGCATTTCATTCTGTGATCTTAATATTTGTATTTGGAGATATACATTATTTTTCTTCTTTTTTTCCTTTTTTTTCTTGATTTTCGCAGTAATTCCTTAATTTTCTATTAGTAATTTCTTGATTTCTCTCAATTTTGTTGTTTTTTTTTTTTTTGTTTTCAAATAATATCTTTGATAATAATATATAGAAAAATATGATCCAAAAGAAAATTTTTCAACATTCTTTGACAAATTATGAATCTGCATGGAATCGGTATGGTATTACTGATAGAATAATTCAGGTATAATTGACCAAGTCGGCTAATAGCGATTGTTAATTAGTAGGGACGTGTCGGTCGGTCGACCAACCATCTCCTCTGCCGCCACTGTTCCTCGGGTTTGAGATATGATCGAGAATACATCGGCCGCGGGGTTGAACGCACGCGCGTATATTGACGAGCAACGAGCCACCCACTATACACACAATCTCTCCTGCTTTTGTGTAAGTGTAACATTCGAACGTGCTACGGATTGCGCATATGCGGGCTCTCTATGGTAGCCCGAGGGAATGCCAGGTATCTACTTGCAAAATAGCTGTCCGATGCGTACCCCTCTAACCCTCTTCCATTTCCATTCACCTGCTCATACTTTTCCGACTTTCCGTATTTTTCTGTACGTTCTCTATAAGAAAAATAAGCGACCGTACACTCTTTTCGTTATCGATCATTTTTATCAGCAATCCTTTTTATTGTTTGATATCACTCAAGGGAGAACATTTAAAAATAGTCCTGCAAAATAATGATTTTTCATTCCTAAAATATTAAAAAGAATTGAAGTATAATTAAAATTGCAAATAGGTATATATTTAATTTCGATTGAAATATTTTCTCTTAAGTTACATGATATTTCATTAATTTTTATTTTCATTTATTATACGATCTTTGGAATAGAATATTGAAAAGAACAATGAGAACATATTCACTGGATGTTGTTATTGAAATGTAGCATACTTATACATTCTCGTTAACGACATCAAATAGATTCACACTTTCATACATCCTTTTATGCATGGCTAATATAATCCATATATACACATATGTATGTACTAGTATCGGATAAAGAGCAGATGTCACTTTGTAAAGGCTATTAATGAGTACATTTCTAGAAACTCGTGATATTTTATACGTTTATTGAAACTACTCACTTGACAGACTTGGCTTGTCGCAACGCTTGTCCGCTTGGTAAAGTGGTAATTAAGGGCTAAGGGTCGTTATTCCACTCTCTCTCGGTACACGAAGTGGAAGTATTTCAAGTACATACGCCGCTAAACTTTTCATGATAAGAGTACGTGTTCTCTCACTAACGATCACTTTTTTTTTTTAATATAACTTGAACTGAAATATAACTATTTATTTAATTCTTTGTGTGTTTTTTTTTTATTTTAATTAACAATAACATTTCGATTTTTAATTACTATTACGTAGTACGGACATCTTTCTCTTTCTCTCCTTCTCTCTCTCTCTCTCTCTCTCTCTCTCTCTCTCTCATTAAATTTAACATATTTGCATACATAAATTCTAATGAGACGATCATTCAATAAATATTATTACATTAAAACTCAATGTACATCGCATTAACTCTAATTATAATAAGTTATCAGCCAATTGAAATTTTATAATCATTCATTGTTTGAATAACATTACGAATAATATTAGAATGTATAAGATGTACTTAATGTTATTACAATTACGATATTTAATCAGGAAGAAATACGAACGAATTTTTCTTCCCCTTTTTTCATCTTCTTTTTTTTTTTTCTTTTTACGAAGTATTATAAAGTAAAAAGATAGTAAACATCTCGTAGAACTTTTTGAAAGGGTCAAAGTAATAGTTAAAAACTAATAGTAGGTATAGAGTCGAAGTTTATCGAGTAAAAAACTGCAAAGTCTCGTTTATAATACACCTATTCTCTCCTTGATCAAATTTTCTCATCCTGCTTGAAGAAGATTGCGAGTTCAGAAATGTATGCGCGTATCTAGAATCTTACTCCATTTTGTTTTCCTTTACATAGAAGGGCTATACAAAGCAAGCGGAGGCACGAACGAAACTTGACGTTCAAAAACAACGAACAATTCGATACTGTTTTATTTTATTATACTCTTGGCTATCGTAAAGAAAATTGGTAAAACTTTGCACTTCCATGCGAAAACGTCTTTCTACTGAAAACGACGATTCGTAAAATTGTCTCTATATTATTATTTTTAATTTGGTTTTATTTTATTCTTTCTTCTTTTTTTTTTTATTTTTTTCTTTTTTTTTTCTTTTTTTTTTAATTTAAATAACTCGCGTTTATTAAACCGAAGGAATATATGTAGACATAAGAAATTAATCTATACGGTTTAGTATTATGAATATCAAACGCGATTCTTATCCATGAAATTCTTTCTCAAATTAGTTCATTTTAATTAAAAATTTTTATCAAAAACTTTTATTAACGTATGATCTTTTAACGATTACTCGTATAATTAAAAATTTCGGTTATAATGATTAGTTCGTTAATGATATTATCATATTTACTCTAATCCTTTTCTACGTTTTTTCGATATAAACGCTATCAATGACAATAAGATTTTGATTAATAAATTATACGCGTCAAACATAAAAAAAAAAAAAAATACATTTTAAGGAAGTTACTCATGGAATAGGATTTGATTAAAGGTAGAAAATAAAAAATCGATATATACATGATGTCCTAACGAAAAATGTTCATCGTATTTTTTATTATTATGAAATCTAATGATTTTTTTTTTTTAGAAAAATACTAAGACAAGTCAATTTTGTTTTCAAGAGGAACAGGTCCTTTTATAAAATCTGGCTATTAAATTGGGCTAACTCTTGAAGGGAGATGATAACACCTTTAAAAATCTTAAATGACGACATTTGAGGTCAAGTGTTGTAACATTATTAAAGTTTTTTTTAACTTTCTTTGGAATGGTACTATTTTTTAAAGTTCTGAATCAATAGTTTCCGAGAGAATACGTTTCGAAGTTTCAAGTACAATAAAATGTAAATTCAAATGCTAAAAGAAATGGCGAGAAATAAAAACGTGAATTTCATTGAAATCAATTCTATAGAGAATATAACGACACTAGAAGGTGGTACTCCTGTTGTTGCTGATGGCCTGTTTGAAAACCCTACACGACGAGTAAATTGTAATCGCTTCCTCGAGCGTTCTCGTGCTATTTTTACGATTGCACTTTGGTTTCTTTTTTTTTTTTTTTTTTTTTTTTTGTTTCTACTTTAGCATCGTTCGAGATTTTATGTGGTGTTAAAACTTTAAATGACGCTCAACGTCATTTAAAGCTCAACAACGATATTTATATTGTAAATATGACAAGAAAGTTTATATATTTGACATTAAAAAAATTATATATTTGGTACATTGTATAGTTAATTGAAAATTACTATGCTCGAATAACTTTAAGATCGAGCATCGTGTAATAATTATTTCTATTAATAAAATCCATTGTAAAATATAGATATTTATTGCAAATAGATTTTATTTTAAAGTGATATACTATTTGATCGTAATATGCAATAAAATGTTAAATTTGCATTGGTTAGATCTCTCGTAGAAAGAAGAGCATTGGTACAAGTAAATCGATGCGATTTCGACCTTGGATCAATCTTCTTCAATTCTAGAAACTCAGGGAGCCAACTTTCCCAGGAATTCTCTCGAAATTGTAGAATTGGTCTCACATTCGAAAAGGCTTTCCCTCCAGTAAGGAGTGTCTTATCTTCCGGTTGAAAGTGCACCCTTTCGCGTAGCTCTCTCGACGGTTCTATTGACTCAGGATGGTACAGAGAGACGTTGAACGGCTTCTTGCTGAGATATGCCCTTGCTCTTACATTCATACACTGACTGATTTTATATGTACATACCGGGTGTGTATCTTAAAACTAAACGCGACAATTTACTTTCGATGATAAAAAAAAAACAAAATTTCTTGATAAAAATATATTTGATTTCATTTTTTTTCTTTTTCTTTTTTCTTTTTCTTTTTTTTTTTTTTTTTATCTAGTCAATACAACAGTACAAGCAATTATTCGTTTCTATTATTTCTTAAATTTAATTTTATACATTTTATACATCGTGTTTACATGTATACATTTTTCTTCTTTAAAAATAGATATAAATATCACATACATAAAAAAAAAAAAAAAAAAAAAAAAAAAAAAAAAAAAAAAAATAGGAATATTTTTTTCAATATCGCAATATCTCATATTCGCCGAGTCAGTTTACAACTCACTAGTTACAAACAACTCGAAAAATTGTGTCTATTTCTACAAAAGCGATAAAGCTTGAAGAATGTTTGTTCCACTTTTCGCAATTATAAAAGGGAAAAAGCAGGGAAAGCTTGTCGGTATGCAACGCGGTCGAAGCAGAGTCGTTCATACGGAGTCAGCAACGAGCCGAATTCAGTCGAGTAACAAAAAATCGGCTAAACAAACAAAAATACTCATACATCATCTGAAGCTGACGTGACTATTTCGACTTTTTTACAGCGCGCAGGAATTTTTCATTGTGCGGTCGAATAAAAAAAAAAAAAAAAAAAAAAAAGAAAAAGAAAAAGAAAAAAAAACAAGAAAAAAAAACAAGAAAAAAAACAAGAGAAAAAGAGAGAAAAAGAAAAAGGAAAAAATGATAAGAAATGATAACGAGGAATATAAGGAGAATTGAGAATATTAAAATGATACATTGCTTATAAAAATTTTAATCTTTCGAATGATAATAATAATAATGATAATAATAATAATAATAATAATAATAATAATAATAATAATAATAATAATAATAATAATAATCTGGTGAAGATTTGGAGTTTCTATAGGAAGAGTTCGAAGACATTTGAAGAATCGATCGATCGAGTCTGGAGATGGAATTCGAAGGCAGTTCTATGGAGAGAGGAACTGGCGAGAACGAAGACTTGGGGAAGGGGGTCATAAAAGTTAGCAAGCCCAATAGTAGTCTAGCTTCGTAAAGCTTCACCCGATTCGATTCCCGTTGCTTTTACGATAGCGAGAACGGAACTGCCATTCCAATTTCGAAACGCGTTCGTGGTACCGACGAACGCGCGAACGTCGTTAAGTATAACCGAAAATCTTGATATTCGATACCCGACGAATTCCTAGTAAATTTTATCACACTAAGAAATGAGTTTTCTCGTTAAACTTAATAAGAGCAAATATATTCAGTTATGAATTCTTCTCCTGTTTGAGTCTTTTATGAGCTACCTATCTCTGTACTATAGATGGATCGATACGTTCGATAACTTCATATACTTAATTACCTAATTAAGTTCTCACGTTGTCGATAGCTAAGTGCACGGCGATACGAGTATATTTCATTGAATTTGAAATATTTCGACGGTGTCCTTGATGAAACTTTATCGTAGTGTTCGTAATTCTTAAACCGAAACGAGCCGAACTAATTATCTTTAATTTCATCCATAATCCACGTTTTACTTCAATGAATAATTTTATCATTGAATCAAATAGTTAGTACAACGAGTAGAATGGTAACGTTGAAATCTTTCGATATTCCAATATTAGAGATATTCCAAGAAAAGGAAAGTAATCGATTTCTTATTATTAAACGATCATTCTTCATTTTGTTGAAAACGATCGTTCACAATTCTCTCTCTCTCTCTCTCTCTCTCTCTCTCTCTCTCTCTTTCTTTTCCTTTCTCTTTCTCTCTCTCTTTTTTTTTTGTTCTTTCGAATTTTTAGATCCTTCTATCATTTTCTCTTTCTCTCTCTCTCTCTCTCTTTTTTTTCTTTCAACATTTTCTCATCCATTCGTTTTTCTTCATTTAAGATTAGAAGCAATTAATAATATCTCTATAGCATTACGCCACACAACTGTCGGTTCTCAGTAATGTATCGACTTTTCTCGTTTATATCTCTCATAAAACTACAAACAATTCTTCTTTCACTAGAATTTCCATTCCCAGTCTATTTTCATTTTCAAGCATAAAACATGATCGTTTTCGATTAACGGTGTAAGAATCTTAACGAGGCTTATTAGCAAATTGTTCTTGAACTTTAAGAACTATTAAAATGAGAAACATATTCCTAACTAGGCTATCACAAATCTATGCAATTAAGCAGAATTGAATATTTCTATGTGATAAACTATATCTATTTAGATAATAAGGATGACAAATTTGTAATATTGATCCTTTGTTTTTCTTCTTCTCAAAGTGTTTTATATTTCTAATGTTCATGATATATCGGTATAATAAGTTTCATGGACTTCCTATAAGTTAAGAATTATTTCAAACAATGATATTACAGATCATAGAATGTTTCCCCGAAGATATAGTCTGTAATTTATCGAAAATCCGACCAATATAGGATTGCTCACGTTTCTTTCGGTATCGACTCGTTCTCACAAAATTGCAATATAATTGTTTGCGAGTTGTAGAAAATTGTAGTTAGGTCCTTTCGAGATTGGGACAAAGTTCGATCGATCAAACTTGGATCAAAATGTCCATCGTCTTATTTTAGGAGTAAGAGGAACTCAAGTTCACACACTTGTCAGAGTTACTTCGTAAAGGAGAACCGCAAGTCTTTCTTGATCCAAGGAGAGTGGCGAAGCTCAGTTCGGTCGAAGGGAGCTGAAAGATGACGTCAGGTGTGAAGTATGCGACCACATCGATAATTATTCGTGCAGTAGCAGCACGCAAAGTTCCTAGTTCGGAATTGCCATAGCTTACCTTGTTACTCTTGAGTAATTTCGCGTTGCCTTCTTGCACACGGTCCCTTGCTTTATGAACGTAGCATAAGTAAATCCTTGAAATGTAGAACGAACGGTCAGGAACTTAAAAAAAAATTTATTAAAATATACTTTAGAAGATACTTCCTTTTTCATAATATATTTCAAATACGTTCGGAAAGAGTATTGAACGGAATAATTATTGTTTCGAAGAGGTAAGTTAAACTAAAGAAAACGGAAGAGAATTTATTCGCTTTAAAATCCGCCCAGACCGAGCTAATTTTTAAGTATTCATAATCAGCTTTAAAGATGAAATTGTGAAATATAAATGCATCGTTAAATAAGGAGACTCCTGAGTTTTACTCGGTGCTATTCGAAAGAAGACAATTTTTACGGGTCAAACTTGATCCTCTTTGCGGCATTACCAAGTCAACTTCTCGTCAAATAAAATATCCTTCTTCCTATAGAGCCAACGCGTTTTGTTGAATTCTACCATTGTACGCGTACTCGTGAATTAAAACTTTTTGCCTCTTTGTTCTTTCCTCCTCACTCATTTTCAGTCTAAAACTTTGGAATGAACAAACGAAATTAAATTCGTCATTTAACGTCTTATGTGTGAACGATATTTAAAAACGCATCAATATTAGAAAGATTAAATCTCTCTCTCTCTCTCTCTCTCTCTCTCTTCTTTTCCATCAAACTATTTTCTCAAAGAGAGAAATGCTCTCATTGTTATTCCATATTTACTAGGAACTTTCGTTTAAGGTAATTAGATGTTTTCCAGATTTCAAATATTCCCATCAGCTTAAACTATATAATTCGAAGCGAATAATTTATCGTCATCCGGGTGGATTTAATGCAAGTAGTCCCGGACCACGTAGAAAATTAAACCCAGTCCGTTTAGGGATATTCGCATGAGACCGCAGAATAGAATTTCAAATAAATTAATGGCAAGAGCTTGGACATAGAAACGGCGCATCGTCCTTTCATTACTTTCGCTAGAACGAACGACTTGATTTTAAATTCGCTTGGCATCAGTTAGCGACTTTCCATTGAAAAGTTAATTTTCGATCTCTTACTTCTATTCAGCCATTGATTTTTCTTTTACACACACGTACACATGAGTGCGTGCGCGCGTGCACACGCACACACACACATGTACATATTTTGTAGATCTATGAATACGAGCTGACTTTATAATAATATTTAAACGAACACAAGAATATGTTCATACGCTTATCGAGAAAATCCTAAAGATAATATCGCAACTCCAATTCAATGAATCCACTTCTACGTTCGCAAATATAATATAATATCTTTAGATCTTTTTCTTCTCTCTCTCGTTATCTCGCTCTCTCGCTCTCTCTCACTCTCTCTTTTTCTCTTTCGAATAATATGAATATAATAAATATGTATTCTATAATTTTGGAGCTATATGTTAACACCTATTATTAGCGTAGATAATAATAGAAACGTATGAAACTTAATCACTTTATTTTATTGATATATACATTGTACAATGTTCTCTCATATGAGAAAATTGACATGGAAAAGTACTTCTCATTTCGTCATGAAAGATCGATCGCGATCGTTTTGTACAAATTGGAAAATGGTTTTTATTCAAATGAGTTTTAAAACTGCAATTTAGGTAATAAAACAAAATACGTAATCCGTTATCGGTAGTATGCCGCTAAAAATAAAAAATAAAAAGCTTTTTGGATTATTACAACCGCGGATATAACTGACAGATTCAACAGATTCATGAAAAAAGAATTATTATCCTTTACAAACATCAATATCACGAGGAAAAAAAATGGCAGTAATAATAAATAAATACGAACAGTAATGATAAATATTTATTTTTTATTTTAACCTAACTGAGATTTTCAATATAGATAGATAATTCGTAAATAAAAAATTGAGATTCAAATTTAATAATACATAAAATAAAATATTTCTTTTATGTACTTAGTTGTGAAGATTTTCACAGACGATTAAAATACCGGACGATACAAAATGAAACGGATGTATGATTTTCGAAATATATTATTAAATCTACGTATTAAATTTTACATAGCGAAACGCATTGAAATTTGTAAAAGAGAAGATAAAATTTCCTTAAATTTATAATGAAATGGAATTCATATGGTACAATATAATCTCGACTTTTCTTTTATAATAAATAAATCTTTGAAAATACTCTTATGCAAATGTATTGCAAATATTGCAAATATTGTAAAATTTTCGATTCATGATATCGAAAAGCGATCGACAAACACCATTTCGTTCAATATCGGCGCGTATTTCTTATAATATCTGAATCATCGAATTCTCAGAGTGTATCGTATAAATTATATCGTGCTTTTCTTATATATCACGTTATGTAGGAGGAATAAACCGAAAAACTCGTGGCATCGATCTATCCATTTCGAATTACGCGTAAGTGTGCAGTTTATCATTGTTGAGCCATTTCCTACTTTGGTAGGTATAAGTAATACGGGTATAATATCTCACACACGTAATATATTTTATCTGACTACAATATATTTTCTGGTAGAATATCAAACTCGGTGAAATCCTATGAAGGAAAGATACGAAACGGCCAGTAGGGAAGAGGTTTGCTACAGAGTGGCAGGTTGGATGCAAGGAGAAGAAGTTGGTTTTGGATAGGAAAAGAGGATGGTTTAAGAGGAAAGAATGGGGGGGAAAAAGGCTACTGAGTAGCGTCATATTGACGTAGCAGTTTTAACCATCGTTATTTTTGCGTCTTATCGTTGGCCTGGATGAATCTCGAGAAAGAAAAAGCACGTTTAATTCCATTTCTAAAATAACGTTAATAAGAATGTGATTTTTTATTTCTTAAAAATTCACTATATATGATTCATATGTGTTCCATAAAAAAAAAAAAGAAAAAGAATAAAAAAAAAAATTCTTTCAAAGCGTATCTATTTTTCAGAAACTTAAAAAAATTGATAAGTTTTCATAGAAATCTCTTGAAAGAGTGGATCTGTCTTTTTTTTTTCTCTCTCTCTCTCTCTCTCTATTGATCGATCTTACTCCAATTTTTCGTGTTGTTACGTAATTGCGATCTACCTAGTCTATATCCGGCTGACATATTGCCAAGTGAAAGCTATTCGTGGTGAAGGGCTCTTTGCAAAGGGAACTGAAAAAAAAAAAAATACGATTCTAGAATGTTCATTTCTCGTTCAAAGTCTCTCATCGTTTTATTGACAAAACGGTACTATCTTTTGTCGTATTTATTATTGAAAGAAATACGTGTTTGGGCATTGGAAAGGATACGTAAAGATCCAGTACTTTGTTGAAGTCTCATAAATTTCTAATTTTATTGGTTTCCGTCGGCATTCCTAAAGGAAACTATCGATCGTTATATGAGACTTGAACAACCAAATAGGATAAAATTATAAGTGTTATGAAGTTCTCTTTTGAAGTTCGACCAATCGTAACATTTTATTGCTTTCTTCGTTTCCGTTATATGCAGCTGTAACAATCGTAAGAGATCGAATGCTTGGTCAATGGACATTTCTTGCACGTGCCGATATTATATCACCGACGGAAAATCAGAATCGGTCTGCATGAATTCCCATTAATGAGGTAATCTTTAGATACGACGCGTAACAAATGAATCGCACCTGTGCACTGCGATACGTTCTAGAATCGTGTAATTCTGGAATATGCGAACGAGCGCGTGATAAAGGTAAATCGTTTGGAAGGTGCGTGGGTGTTTCGTCACTGTTATCGATGCGATTTTTCAGCCGAACGAAAGTGGGTTTCGAGAGAGAAAGCTTCGTGCATTTACGTGCACTCTACTATAATGTAAGAGAACACTCTTTATATAATTTATAGAAGCTAGACGGTGTCGGTGGTAAATCGTATGACGTGTACTTACACATTACCGATATTATTCGGTATAAGTTCTTAAGATCGATAAAAATTTGTTCCTCTTTTCTTTTTTCTTTTCTTGTTTTTTTTTTTTTTTTTTCCAATAGAATTCATATCCGCATACTTTTACGAAGTAAAAACTAAACTTTATCTAGCGTTTTCATACGAGAGAAATTTTATTTTTTGATTGTATTGGTGTAATTGTTTCACAAATTGATATACAATTAAAGATTAATATACAATAAACTGAGTTAATCAAAAGTTACTCAAAGAACATTGGGATTATTGAAAATGAAGAAAATTACAATTGACAGATTTTAATTATTCGTTGACAAATATATCGAATAGAAAATTTGTAATTATATGAATTCTGCAATTATAAAACTCCATTATTTTTGTTAAGTAACTATAATTACTAAATCGTATTTTGCTCTTTCGCAATATATTCACTGAAATAATTGCTTATATTTAATCTTCACGAGGAATCGCTCAGGTGCATAGCCATTAATTGAATAGAAATGGTCTAGCAGTCTGGCAAAGATCCGTTTGAAATATGCGTCGTAATTTTGAGACGTAGTTGTTTTAACAGCAACGTTGGCAAAATTAAACTCGTGATTTAATTGTAGATTCGTTAATACGGTTATCGTATATTTGCATAAAATATAGAAAGAAAATATAAAATTTTAAACTATATTATTCTATTTTATTATTTTTTTTTTTCCATATATAGAAGGAAAAAAGCAAAAGTAAATGAAATTTAATTAGATAAAAAATAAAGACGCAAAGATCCATACGTGAACTCGTTAACGCGTCTCTCTCTCTCTCTCTCTCTCTCTCTCTCTCTCTCTATTTCTCTCTCTCTCTCTCTCTCTCTCTCTCTCTCTCTCGTATTTAAGTTAAAAGCAGAAAGAAACGAAAGAAAAATCTGAATAAAATTTGAACAAATCTGCACTCAACTATATTTTTTTTAAAAGAAGAGTAAACGCAGGTGATATTTATATAATATCAAATTTACATGAGAATTTATATTGCACTAATATTTTACTGAATAATTTTTATATGATCTGCTTTTAATCAACATCGAATATGTGTTTAATTTATCGTAGAGATGGGGATTACACGTTGGTGTATCCGATTTGTGTTAACTTTGATAACTGAAAATTATACACCATAATACGTTGAATTTTGTATCGGCTGAATGAAATTCAAACAGATTTCAAGTCAATTACTCTGAAATAGACCTCTTGCCTTTTTAAATATCGTTCGACTTGATGATTTTTGCACAATGAAGAGATGAAGTTAAGAATATACACGTTTTATTCTCAATAATGTTCCATCTGCGTGTATCAAAAATCTTTGACTGTAGGGTACTTCGGATCAAATGGTCTGACGTTAGAGCCACGTTATTTCTCGTTCGCACGGAAAGAACCAGACAAGAATCTTCTATATGGATGTTGGGCACCAATCCAGAATCTGGACAAGAAAAGTCCATCCCTAATATATTGCGCATCGAAACTTTTTTTTTCTTTATTCGCATGAATTTCCTTAAAATTCGCTGAGGATTTTTACAAATTCAACGACGAATGATAACGTAGTGAATCGTAAAGAATCTTGAATTCTTTTACATGGAGTTGAATTATTTATACATTCGTTTTATTTTAATTAATTCTTACATGAATTGAAGAAATTAAAAAGGACACAAATTGTTTTATTATTCAAATGTCCAACATTAATTTTATAAAAGTTACGTCGCAAAAGATTTTATATTATAAAATATAGTTTTGTTATATTCCATACGATTTTATCGAAACAAATCATTCTTTGTAACTTTGTATGTACCGTATCCGATTTGGAAAATCCGTAACAGTGTATGGTGAAATAAGGGTGAACGGGGATGAACGTACAGGGTATTCTTCAGGGCTCGTTATTATTCAATATCATCGTGATCTCTACCCTCAAATAAACACCCCGTCTGAAAGGAATGTGAGTTCTCGTTGGCACGACCATTTTCGTCAGAGATTTTTCTATGGAGTCTGGGCAAAGATCCAGTATCTGATTCAAGGCTCGATTTGATATCCATGTAATCGATTCGGTCTGACTTTTTTTGGCACTTTTTCATTTCACAATACGTATGTAGTTTAAAATTACTTGGCATTGGTCATATTAGGTATAACTGTAAAATAATAATGCAATCAGTGAAATCATTCGTAATGCAAGTCTTTCGTTCTCGACTTTAATCTTTTATATATATATATATATATATGTATGATTTCAACTTTATTCAACGTACATACGTACATATATGCATATATACTTGAATAAAAAAAGTCATATGCAGAATAGCTTTTGTTGGAGTAAACCGCCGAGGATGAAAATCCTTTTTGCTATGAAGAAAGCTGAGGAGCTTTCTTTCAAAAATCCCGTTCGGCCTCGTACGTTTCTAAAGACTATGAGTAAAGAATGCTCGCTCCAATTTTTGTAATCCATTTCCTCAGGCATACGCCGTTGAGAAGAACGTATGAAAATTCATTCGAGATGAGACGAACGTTCATAATTAGAACGAGGAGCTTTGTACGAGCGTCGAAAAGAAAATCACAAAGATATCCTCCTTCAACTATTCCTTTTTCATACCTATTTCTTTCTCTTTTAGTAAGAATACTTCTTGCAAGGATCTACGTTCAGGATATGTCTTCAATGTGAAGAGCGAGAGAGATTTGAACGAAACTTTCGTTCTCTCGAGCCATCTTTATTCATTGTTCCTATCGACGATGAGAAAGTGGGGATGAGAAAGGGAGGAGGGAGGGAATGAGGAAGGAGGGTTGAAATGAGTGAGAGAATACGAAGGAGAATTAAACTTTTGGCCGTAGACAATGGGCAGCTCCCTTGGTATACACACGTTGAAAAGGCTACTAACAGGGAACAATGGTAACCTTGGCAATCTCTGTTCTGTCTCTTGTAAGAGATGGTCCAGAACGTTGTTCGGTGTACCGTTGCCGATGACGACGGTACTCTTGCTTTCGATTCACGTGGTGGTAGTAATGCCGGTCCAACATTAATACTACGGTCTGCTTTCATATTTCGACTCGACATGGTTGTTAGACCATCTCCTCCCTTTATATCGTTCTCCCTTTTACGCATGTAAACGAGTTCGCTACCCTCCTCGACTTACATATTTTACAGAATGTCTTGGAGGAAGAGTAAGAGGACATATCGGGAAAGGGAGAAAGGGATATTCGCAAATTTTTCGACGACTCAAGAGATCTTGCGCGTGATACACACAATTCCACGCCCACATTGAAATTTATCGGACACTTTTATCGCATGCTTTTGTCGTTCTTCCTTATACATATCCAAGGGTGATTTCTTTTATACTTACGATCGCAAGTACACGCCTCCAGTTTTTGGCTACATTGATTGTTTCCAAATTTACGATGAAAAAAAAGTCATGTTATTATATATTGTAAATCTTCCTCGTGGTTAGTTTAATAACAATGAGAATGATATAGGTTTGGTCAGAGAACGTTGTTTTATTGTTTGAATATTTGACCACGCCCTATGTCTACTTCTTTATTTGTTTACTCTCTCGTCTGTTATACTCGTTGTTGTCCTCAGTCATTCCGGAAAACTTTGTTAACTCTCAGTATCGAGACAACCTGCGTTGAATCGATTCGAGGACCATTCGACGATGTTGAATAGACGTTCAATGTAACTATTCATATTACATTCGAAATATTAAAGACAAATATTATGCAATTGTTTATCCAAGTAATTAACATTAATACAAAAAGATACGTTACAAGGATAATATTAATCAAGATAAAAGATCATTAATATTTAATACTTATTTCATTATTTTTTATCGTGCGCATTCTATTACTTTCTATACTCGACCATATTCAGCAATGGTTTTCTTTACGACGAGATCTCTCGTTACGGTACTAAAGCGTAAGCGAGATTTACGAGTATCTCGTGTAAAGTCGAAATGAAACGACAGAGGAGAAAGTGCGAGGAAGCGGGAAAGTCGAAGGTTTAGGATGGTTAGGGGGTTGGAAACAAGGCATCCCTGTCTCCAGCGAGCATAACGATCTTGTACAGGTATCGGTAAGTAGTTAATTATCTTCTCTGCGAGTTTGCCTGACAACGGTTCGAACGGTGAGACGAGTCATTAATTTTTTACGTAATTAACGAACGAGACACGAGATATAGGAAAGAAAAGAACGAAAGGGAGAAGAGAAAGAAGAAGAGTTTTGGTGAGCTAGTAGAAACGAATGCAAAAGAGTACTCGAAATGTGCTGATTGCATTACCACGGAAAGACGAATGGCCGCTTCGGTGAATGGGCTCGTTAACTCGCACGCTTACAAATTGCCCACCATTTTCCTTCTCGTAGACCCCATCCTTTTTTTCTTTTTTTCTACTCCAGAGCGGGGAAAATCCGACGGATCTAGATATCCAGTTGGTGGGCTACCCTACGAGAGAATTCCAGGCTTGACGTAGATAGCATCTCGTTTTCATAACCGGTTTAGAATTATCATGTTGGCTTCCTCTGTAAATTAACTTTGCATAATTGAGCTGGTTTCTGCTAAAGAGTAGATAATCTCCGTTTTGGCGCCCTTGGCGTAGGCGCGAATATTTGGATTGACCTCCTCTCCCTACTTCCTTCGTTCCAATGCATTTCGATAACACATTATCATCGATTCCGATCGATGCCATCATGAATCACGTTTCAAATTAGCTCTCACCGATATTCCCATCCATTGCCGATAACCGTCAAGCAGTTATATCGCACTGATTTTGAAACGTATATGTAGGTATATTTCATGGTTGATAATATGGTCTCGTTCGTCTCTCATAAATGATATTTGTATAGTGCGTAAATTAAAAGATTTTCAGAGAAACGAGAGAACGTAGTCGTATTGTTCGTCGACTCGTTTTGAAGATTACACCCTTTTCCTTCTCAGACGCGAGGGCTTCTTTAAATTACAAAAGGGTTCATAAAAAAGAGTCTCGACGTGACGACGATGGTCTCTCTCTCTCTCTACCTCCCTCCCTCCCTCTCTGTCTCTCTCTCTCTCTCTTTCTCTCGTCCCTTCTCTAATAACAGATTCAATTACACTCGTGTACGCCCGCTACGAGAGATTCCCATGATGTAGAGAAGCATGCAAAATGTAAGAAGACGAGCAGAGTTAGTAGAGAAACTAGTGGCTGCGAACGTGACTCTTACCTTTACCTTATCGTAGTAACGTTTTACCTTCGCCTTTACCTTTGTAACCGTTGACCTCGTCCCCAAGGAAATGACCGAGAACGATCTAATAAAGCCACGGGACCTTCCGCTTCTATACTACTTGCCCGAATATTTTTTTATGTCTTCCATATAAAAGCCGTAAGCGGCAGGATTGGGGATCCTTTATCGGCAATCGAGGGAATATTTCTGTACCGCTATATTTTCTCAAATATCATTGTATTTTTCACTTCGTCGTATGCCACATGCACACATTCATGTCCATTCGCTTCCTCCTTTTACGAAAATCGTCGAATTATCGATCAATATGATAGTAAATTTGTTAGGGGGGGAAAAAAGAAAAGAATAAATTACGTCATATGTAACTATACGAATCATAAAATTCTAATATTTATACATTAATACTTAACGTTTAGATTTCGAGTCACGGTTTTATCGTAGATTTCTTCATAATCAAAAGAAAAAAAAAAAAAAAAAAAAAAAAAAAAAAAAAAAAAAAAAAAAAAAAAAAAAAAAAAAAAAAATAACTTGTTGGAGAAGAGATAATATTTAAAAGAAAAATCGATAGATATGGATTAATGGGAAGAATATCAAAAAAGATTTTTATTATCGCAAGCGCACAATTTATTCTCTAGTTTGATCACGGTAAGTACATACGGACAAATACAAATATTCTCTCACATTTCTATCATCATGGTAATTTCATCGACATCGATCAAATCCATAGGCATACCATTAATGTAAAGAATACGTAAAAAAGAAAAACGCATCACCATTTCCATATAACATTTCGTAGGATAGCATTATGCTCCAGAGAGAATGCTCTGGAGATAACGTTCGATTATTCATCGGCCGTCCGGCTCGTCCGCACGATGATCCGTTCCAAGGGGATGAATAACGTGGAACTCGCTGAGAAACTGAATGAGAATGAAAACCAAATACAACGAATAAAGAAGATATCCATAGGAACGCCGTGCAGTCGCTGCTGTAATGTTCATGTAAATGATCGTAGTCAATAGCGAACAGAATAGGAATGTTAGACATCCCGGTGCCATGTTGCTCACACGAATTTTCGCCTTTAAATCCGAAGAATATGCGGCCTCTATACCATAAGTCAATCCCAGTCCCAATAAAGTATTAAATATAGGACTGGCAAAACAGGCCGCATAACCCATCTTTGAGAATCCTTGACGAGCTATCATTGTATTGGATATTAAATCTGTAATGAGAGATTTCCATCGTTAATATTTTACTGTTGAAATTAACGAATGACTTTTTCGATTTATCGTCGTTCTTAACTTTAATATTACATCTATACGTAGATTTACAACAACATAAAATTGTATTCATAGAACAGGTGATGCCATTTGAAATAAAAAATATTTCTTATATTTGAAATGTAATTATGGATTCTATTTATCCTGATCGGGCGTTAATTAAGTACTAATTGCAGTGTCATATACACGAAGTATTAAATACGATATGACATTTCATTATGTTATTCTTTATGGATTATAGGAACTATTGGAAATGAGTTTAAAATTGTATTTTTCTTTTCTTTTTTTTCTTCTTCTTCTTTTTCTTTCTTCAATAAAGAATAAAATTTTGTCATCCGACATAAGCATAAATAAATAACGTCGTATATTCGCGTTATAATTTTTCTTTTAGCGTTATAATTTCATTTAACTTCCATCGAGTCTCATGGAAACTTTGTTTTCTTATCCGAGTCTTCCTTGGTGCAATAAGCATGCTTGAAAAAGCTAGTTCGGTGTAATCGCATTTCATGAGACGAGAATAAACGTCGTCGCATGAACGGAAATAATTGAATTCGAGTTGAGCGAGATACGAGGTATTAGATAAGTTCCGATTTCAGGACGATAATTGAGACGTTGAAATGAGCGATACCAAATATAGTAGGAATGAAATTACGATGCTTTGAGGTAAAACGATGCAGTTAAGAAAGTTTAAATTCATTTTGGCCGATAAAGTGAACGAACGATTCGATCAAAAAAAAGGACCTTGTTGCATTTTAAAAGGAACAATGAAATATTAGTATAAAAAATAATTAACATTAATGACATAATTCCCTTTCATCTCGATTCTTAATCTTCATTTGTGATATTTATTAAATATTATTTATGTCATTTTTATTTCATTCTTATGAGGAACAAATCAAAAATAAATAAATAAATGCACGGAAATTTTTTGCTTTGTATCCGAAGGCAATCAATTTTTACATTTTGATTGAAATACAACTCCGTTTGTAAAAAACTGTTTGTAGTATATCGTTCTGTATATACGAGAGCTTTTTATTGATCGAACGTTATTTACTTTATCTTTTTTTTTTTTTTTTTTTTTTTTTTATCGAATGATCGATGCTTCGTATCGAAGGAGTAAATTAATTCCCGAAGAAAATTCGTGAAAATAATTCGATCTTCGAAATGATCGAATTGTAATATTCCGTACTGTTTAAAGAGCATTGTTATTTTTCATAATTCATGAGATGTCAGAACGAAGCCTTAACGTTAGTTCTCGTAAACGCTAATAAGCATGCACGTTCGTTATCTACATATGAAATACATTTTTCATATTAACTCACCCCCGATGCTATTACCCCAGGCAAGAAACGTGATTCCCAACATGGCTTTTGAAATACTACAGGCGAATTCAATGCATCCTAGCACGGCCATTATTTCTCTAGCCACGAAATAAACTGTCAGCATGCCGATCAAGAATCCAAAAAACGCAAAAGCCTATATTTATTAATTCTTTTTCAGAAATCTTTCTCGATGGTGAAACGTAAGAAATTAAAAAAAAAAACAAAAAAAAACAAAAAAAAAAAAGAAGAAGAAAAAAAATACTTGAGTACTTTGTCAATGTACTTGAGTACTTTGTTTAAATAGTAGAAATGATAAGACTCACATTATGATACTTCGGTATGCGATCCACATTGGTCGTTAGAAACACAATTACACCAATTAGTGTGCCAAAAGCGAAGAATATCGGTAATATCGGCACCTTGCCAATTTTCAATTGCCAGACTGCGAAGAAACGATGAAAATTAAATGGAGGTCAACACTTTTGATAGCAAACGATCGTATCGTCGACGATTCTGTGACTAACGTCTCTTTCTCTCTCTCTCTTTCTCTTTTTCTCTCTTTAGTTTCTTGTAAAATCAGCGGAAATGAATTGACACGATATTCATGTTGAACTAATGTTAGTATAAAGAAGAAAGATTTGCACTTTTTTCACTCTCGTATTGTTCGTTTCGATATTGTTCTTTTTTTTTCTTTTTTTTTTTTTTTCTTCTTTTATTAATACCATCTAATACTCGATTGTGAATATACGTGAAAATTTTTGGTCATCCATCGACAATACGTTTTCGTTCACCGAGACTTATTTCCGTTCGGCATATTTTCTTCGAAACTTTTATTTTATTTCTCCATAACAAAATTCATGCGTTCACATCGATAAATTACTCGGTATATCTATCGTGCGGAAACCCCTGACACTCGTGACATTCTTCCAAAATGCTTTGGTATGAAAAATGCTTTTTTCTCCTCTCTTTTTTTTTTCTTTTTTTTTTTTTTTTTTTTTTTTTATCAGCAAATAAACGATTTATCATATTAATTAATTGTCTAGAATGAGATTAAGCATGGGATATATTAAAGAGAATGAGAAATCAAGGAAAAAAAAAAAAGAAAAGAGAGAGAAAAGGAAAAAAAGGAGAAAAACGATGTGAAGACGGAGAAACGCGTTTGTCACGTAATATTAGGTCGTACAGCTCGGAGGAGTCATGAGCCATAAGGAAATTAAATGCGAATTAAATTTCCCTTGAACGTGCTAGGAATGTTTCCCTCCTTGCGCAAAATCATTTCTTCGAGGATTCAAGGCGGCCATCGTTTATTGGTACACGTAAAAAGAAAAGAGGAAAAAGATAAAGAAAAAGAGAGAGAAAGAGAGAGAGAGAGAGGGAGAGAGAGAGAGAGAGTGGGAAAAAGAGAGAGAAAGAGCTTTCTACGTGTAGGCGTCTCGAGGATTAATGCGACTAACCGTTTAATAGAAACAACGCCACCGTCGGTGTCACACACAGCTGGAAGCAATTTAGCAGCTTGGACCAACCTCTCTTTTCTGCCGTAACGTTTACAACGGGTATAAATAATTGTAGGAGAAACTTAACCGGTGAACATAGAACCAGGATGATCTTAAAGAATTGGTTCGCTTGTTTCCAATCCTCTCTCGAAATCGGATTAATGTCGTAGAGAAATTCTTTGAAAAGGCCCCTTGGTCGTTCGGATATATCATCGACTTCTCTCTCAATCTTAATGCCATCATTACGAATTCTTGCTCTTTCCAATTCAATGAAAATTGCGACGTCTGTATTTTGGAAATATTTTTTGTTGTATTATTTTTTTTCTTTTTCTTTTTCTTTATTTCTTACGACAAATATGTATATCGATCGATGCTGCACAGGTATGTTTAAGAAAATTTTTAAATAAATTCAAACAATGTAACTCAAAATGTAATTCAAATGTTTTCTTTAACAAACAACCAAAGGATCGCGAAACAAATTTATATATACTAACGCGAACTCTTTGTTCGGAAAAAAGAGTAAACGAGAGAAAGAAAGAAAAGAAAAGAGAAGAAAAGAAAAGAAAAGAAAAGAAAAGAAAAGAAAAAGGAATGAAATGAAACGAAACGAAGGAAAACAAAAAGTAGTAGGATTACATTCAGTTGAAGAAAAGAATTGCCTGAAGGTTGAAGAAGAAAAAAAGATTGTTGAATAATTTAAAGGAAGGATAAAAAAAAATAATATTATATTTAATTTACGAAAAGGATAATAATAGTGGATAGAAGGGAGCAACTTTTGATGTTTTAAATACGTACATAAATGGGATTTTTAAAAATAATCTAAACAGAAATATAAAAACGTAGAATAGTTTGGCAATTGCCGTAAAATCATTCGCGTATACTTAATAAGAAAAAAAGAACAACCAAGGGAAAAAAAAAAAGAAATAAAAAAGGAGACGAAAGAGAAAGAAAGGGAAAAAAAAAAGAAAATACAAATGAAAAAAGCGCGAGAGAAACGGAATTGGTACCGAGTTTGGCTCGGAAGCCAAAAGGACGGCTCCTCGTGGGAATCCGTGAGATGGCGATAGCGTCCGTATCTTTGTTCAGCAGATAAGCATGTAATACATCTGGATCCGGTACGCTTGGGATTCTACCTGAAAGCACGGAAGCGTGTCTCGAAAAGTAAAGGGATAAAAGGTGAGAGAGAGAGAGAGAGAGAGAGGAGAGAAGGAATGGATACTTTCCATGACATTGTACTCCTCTCGACGTTCGTTTTAGAACTGGCACGAGCGAAACGCACTTTTCACTTTTTCCTCTCGAGTATCACGCCATTGCATTATCACGACATCGACAATGAAGAGAACGTAGAGGAGAATGAAGCCTGTAATTATGAACGACATCAACGTTGAAATAGCAATTTAACGGTGGACGATAGGGAATACTTGAAATTCTCTCAAATTTACACTTTTGTTGCTTTATTTTCTCTTTGATCTTTCTAGCCGTGAACGAATTCTCATGATATTTCAAAAAGATATATCGTGTCCCGATTTAAAGTTAAATTTATTTCGAATGACAAAGGGTATTTGTATTAAGTATTACGTTTTATATTGTTTATTATGTTCGTAATGAATCGTGATCTATCGAATAATAAGTCGATATGAAGATCGAGCGAAAATGAAGGATCGGTAATTATCGGGATGGATTAAAATTATCCTGACGTTCATTTTGGATAATGACAAAAATACGAGCGACGAATCACATTCTTTCGCTTAGACGTCGTCTTTTAAACGAAGTTGAATTTAGGTCAATGCGTTTTACTACAAACCAGATTTCGATGAAATTCGAATCTCTCGTTGATTAATAGGTACATATACACACGTACACGTTTCATTATCGATCGGATTCCTCGGTAATGACCTTTTTGTTTTTATTTTATTCTTTTTCTTTCTTTTTATCTCACAAATCTCATTTAGTTTTCAATATAATAACTGAATATATTAACCGTTGCAATTATTCCCTTAATCGAATTTCCTCGTACAAGGATTCATCTTGGTTTACGTTAAACCTTACAAGAACGATCTTATATCATAACGAGTATCGAAAAGTTCTCTCTTCTTAAGTATTAGAAGAGTCTACGAACATGCGTGACGCTGGCTGAAACGGGATATAAATAATCCCTATTCTAATTTATAGCGGGTGAAAATCTTTGCGTAAGAAACTATGCGAGAGAATGAAGAAGGGAGAGAGTACGAAAAAAAAAAAAAAGAAAAGAAAAAAAGAAAGAGAAAGACGAAGATAGAAAGGAAAAGGAAAAGAAGATGGAAAGAGAGAAATTGCTGAAAAGTCTCCGAACGTCAGATTGCGTGGCTCAGGTAGGGAGACGAATTCTCTTCGTTCGACTTAATTAAATTCATCCACCTCTCTTTCACCCTTCTTCATGCCTTTTTTAAAGTTGTTACTATCAGTGACAATAGTAGTAATAGTACTAATAATAGTAGTAGTAGTAGTAGTAACAGTAGTAGTAGTAGTGGTAGTAGTAGTAGTAGTAAAAGTAGTAGTAGTAATAGTAGTAGTAGTATAGTAAAGCTCATACTTATGGCTTCCCATAGATAAACTCTCTCGTCCTGCACAACATAAGTTATCCAGCAGAGTGCCGCTATGTAAAAGCATGTATTTCTCATCAAAGGCTTAAAATATATACGAAAAGGCTTGACCAGGGCAATGGAACCCGCGATTATCGTTGTCACGAAGATGCCCGCGCTTATCAATTCCGTGAACATGATTATAGTATCCTCGTTACGGGATACGAGAGATGTGAAGATGTCAGGCGTTCCGTTTCCAAATGTCAATATCATCACACCAGTAATATTTTCTGACAGATGCATAACGCTGGTTATCACTGATAAGGATGGACAATAACTGGAATCAAGATAACGCGATAAGGTAAAATTAATTCAACTCTTTTTTTGGCTCAAACTTATGATATCTTTTATGTATCTATTTTGATTTTGTATTCTTTTTCTTTTTTTTCTTTTTTTTTCATTCGAAATAATCCCGATTTTTTTCGTATTTTATATTTTTAACGATAAAGAACGATGGAAAAATATTTGAACCTTTAATATTGTTAACAATAGTGAAACGATCATTTAAAAATGATGAGGAGTCACAGTTCAAATCAAATTGTCCTTTACTTCATAATAACTTTAATCTCGTCGTTACGAATTATCCATGTCATTCGTTTATTTAAGTCGACATTATTTTAAATGTTCACGTTAACAGTGAAGTTAAAGTAGACGCATAACCGAGATCATCGTCGAATTATCGCTCACATATTCAGGAGCTTTATTAGTTCCGAAAGTTGCTCGCATCGATTATACCGACCACTTCGTCGTCGACGTCAAGTTGCGCTTCTTTTTAATGGTTAGACATAAAAACGTTCTCGTTGTCGGTCTCTCAATTAAAATCACATCGTATTTTACCTCGAATTACCAGCAATTATGCTCGAAAGGAGTATGAGGTAAAGACGAAAAGGATAACGAAAAGGAACATGATTAAAAATTACATCAACTACTTATGCAATTAAAAATAATTAATTCAAGATCCTAGTCGAATTAATTAATTAATTCTTCAATTTCGTAAACCAACACGAAAATATGGCTACGATTATTGTTAATAGTTTTCCTTCTTCTTTTTTCTTTTTTTCTTTTTTTTTTCTTTTTCTTTTTCTTTTTTTTTTTTTAAGAGATTTCATTTTTAATTACATAATACAGGTTTTAATGTCTGTATTTTTTTATTTATCATCATCGATAGATAATCGAATGAAAAAAGAGAGAAAAATAATACGATATATCATATATATCTATAGGCAATAAACTCTATCGATATTTCGCGATATATTGAGCATGTTCGATACATACATACATGTAGGATTTCGTGGTTGAAAATCACGTACAATATCGTCAACCATGTCACGTAATCCGTTCATCGATTCGTGATTCGAAAAGAAAGAAAATAATTCGTTTATGGATTCTTAATTTTTCGAATGTAAACTCGACTTTCGAGGAATGCATTTCTAGATCAGGTGTCGTATTTCTTATAAAGCACGTGTTATAAAAATAAATTTTACAAAGCTGTTTTAGCCTTCCTATCTTTAAATCCATTTATCGTCTTTTAAGAACACCACACAATAACGAGAATTTCACTGATCGACCCAACGGAGAAACTCAAGCGTATGTAGGAAAAGTCTACTTCGAATAAAAACTGAAAATCGCCTGAGTGTGTTTAGCTATGCCTGAAGTAAAATGCTTCACGGTTCTCAACCTGATTTACGCGAAGTCCTTAACTTTCCGGTGCCCTCATCCCTTACTCTTGTCTCTCGCGAGCTCTTTCGCGAGCTCGCTCGTTCGTATCCCAATAATAACGGTAAGTTTAAACGAATTTTCCGGCCGATAGAATAGATTGTTTTCAGAGATACTGTGACACAATTTTCTTTCTATTTCATCGGGACTACGATCGATTTTCTTTATTCGCAATATGAAACATTAATAATGCGAAATGACATACAGTATGTAAAATGTAAATGTCTCGCATTATCATATTCCTCATTTTCTTTTCTCTCTTGTCAATCGCATAATTAAAAATATTTGATATTAATTAATTAATTTTTTTTCTAATTCATTTTCAATACTGTTATCGTTAATCCAATGAAATAAAATTTAAATCGCAATATCGATGATCGATATTATACTTATAAGTCAAAAAATGATGTAATACTTTCAATAAAATATTTGTAATAACATACAAACTGTCTAACGTGACTCCAATGATGAGGAATAGATAGAAGAGCCAGAGAAGGAAAAGAAAAATGCCGCAGAGAAATAGGGGTATATTTTCCGATCGGAAAATGCAAAAGAGCTCTGCGGTGTACTGAACGACGGAGTCCCTGTAGCAGTCTGGTATTTTCTTCACCCATTCGCAACGTTCCTCTGCAGGAATATACCAAAGATATGAACAATCATCCTGTAAAAGACAACTCAGGAGGCTCGTATCCTATGTTGAAACGAGAAAATCCTGTGAGAAATTTACTTCGCGTATCGGTAAATGTCCATATCTGAGAAACCGTCTCAGTAAACCTTCTCTTTCCATAACATTTTTCGAAATATTCACGAGGAAAGTCATTTAACCTAAACTTTTCGATGGAACGTTTACCAAATCCTACAAATCGATTTTATTCGCTCGACTGTCGAAGATATTCAATTGAATATAAGAAAATAAAGAAATTTCTTTACGATCAATGTATTTGTGTATACGTATGTGTATATGTGTGCGTGTGTATATCGATCAATTAATTCATCGTTTATACGACACGTGTAATATAAAATTCGTGATATAGTTTTTTCACCCGCGGAATTTAAAAAATAGTTATAAAAAAAAAAAAAAATAACATTTCATGTGTACAATATCCTTATCACGTCTTACATTTACAATGATTTATCGTTTCATAGTCAGAGATACGTGGCTACCTATCAAACTGATCCATATAAATATTTCGACAGTCGAATCCAGGGCAGCATGGTTGCGTAAATCTTTGAAGATAGGAATAAATCGATAAACGTACGGACGTCAAGATTTATGGATTCTGCGCGCGAATCTTATAGATCCATAAATTCGTGCGTGCATCCGTAGACTAGAAAACACGTAGATCGTTTTACGTAAACGTAGCGAAAGAAATGATTGCTATTGCCGAACGTTATGAACGTTGGCTATTTGATTTTACTTCGAACTTTATTAAAACTAGAGATAGTAAATAAACATCGAAAAATACACGTTTCGTTTCATTTTTAATAGAATTGTTCAATTGGATTTTATAGAGAGATCATTTTTATTTAAGTTAGAAACAAAATGGGAAACAAAATAAAATAGCTTATCTTTATAGAAAATGATTATACTTGAAGTATAATACTAAATTAACTATTGCTATTATTCATTTTGAAATATTTTAACAATTTGTGTAGATTTACATGCTCGCATGTAAGCTCGCATGTAAGCTCGCATCTAACAGCTAGTTTCAACGGACGTTGGATTAGAATTCGAACACTATTTAACTCGAAAGTTTAGGCCCTTGATTGGTGAACGTAGCGCGGTTAAACTCGATTTAAATTTTAAACCGCGTTAGTGGAATCGTCCCTAATCTAAGTACAATAGAAATGTTGTAACTTCGATGGTTCCTGTGTTATAAAGTTTCCAATTTTCCGTAATACGATCGTGGATCACGCAGTCTCAAACATTTTTAAACTTACTGAAAGTTTTATATTTTAAAAGGGCAATAAAAGGGGAACATAGTATATTGGAAATGAAACAGAGAAAAAACGTTTCATTTAATTTCTTTTTTTTTTTTTTTTTTTTTTTTTTTTTTTTTTTAGTTTGTTTTTAAACGTTCCTAAAACGTATGTGTTTAAACGTTTTTTATAGGATTTAAAGAAAAAAAAAAAAACAACAAATTGAGAAATTTATCGAAATGTGAGAAAATTTCACAAGTATCGTAGTGCGCTTATATTAAAGAACATTTCAGAAGAGATAACTTTTGAAAATTGTTCGCATAACATGCACTTTTCGTAATTTATGTCTCTCTGGTTTTCGAATAGATAGAAAAATTCCAAAATGCCGCGAGGTACTATATCTATATTCATTCTGTACGGACGTCCATTTACGCAGAATGAAATTTAGTGAAACTTTGTTTTCTTTTAAATACGTAGAGGCGCGTATAGTTTCCATTTCAATTTCGTTGAGTTCTAGGAAACAGAGCGCATTCCTATGCGGATGTGAAAAATAAGCGAGGATTGTTCTGCTTTCATTAAGTAAAGGGTTAGAAAGAATGCTTTTTTCATGAGTAGTAAGAAAACATTCATTAAACACGATACATCATTCTCTCTCTATATATATATATATATTTTTTTTTTCTTTCTTTCTTTGCCATTTTCTACAAAATATTTGTCGTGCATTATAAACTTGTCCGTAGCTCCTTCTAAATAATAAATAAACACCTCGTAGTTAAATAGATATATGTACGTAATAGATATAGTAAATCTTTTTAAAAACTTCGAAGTAATATATTACATCGAGATGGTTCTTATATATGGTTATTATGATGATTATAAGCAATCACAAAAGATTTACATGGACAAAGTTCTTTCGTAGAATTTTTCCTCAAGAAGAAATCTAAAAATTCGTTAGAAAAATATGCGTTTTTTGATTTATAATTCGTCACGTGAGAATGCAGTGTTTTAGCTCAGAGATGAGATACAGAAAGAAGACAGATGGCCTCTGGCTTTTTCTACAGCCTTGTAATTGTGCATTCAAGGGTGTCGTTGTTCCACGACACTGAGGTGAGACTGAACAGGAACACTCGTCCACACTCGTCCGATGCGAGCAAGAGGCTCATTAGACACAGAGAGTCTCTTAGTCCTCTCTTCTTCTCTCCCTTTTCCGGTTTGTCAGAGGACGATAAAAAGAGAAGTGGCAGTAATGAGGACGGAAGGAAATGAAGCTCTCGAGTTTTCGAAGAATGGATCCTCCCTCTTCCCTTCTCTCCTTTTCGCTCACTCTTTATATATCTCTCGTGTTCACAGTCCTCAATGGTATGGCCCAGGGCGGTATTATATCGACAGTTTTTCGATACCAATATCGGCGCGACTGAGGGAGCAGCGCAACTCTATCGTGGAAAAAAATATTAACCCGTTGTACTCGCTGTGATTGCTTTCAGTCGACTGAAGGACGGATGCACACGTTCGTGAATTCTATGAATCAACGGCAATTTTCGCGGTTTTCACAATGGCGAAGAATAGAAATTAATTATTTAAGTAACTCGATCGTTTCCTCGCCATTTTAGTCCAATTTTTTTTTTTGTCACGTCAAATAGATATTCATCTAAACGACAAAATATTCAATGCATTTGAAATAACAAACAAGATTCGTTGTCTTTGATCGATCAGTTCGTTTTATTCATAGAATAATACTTTGGTATAAATCCCGTTCTCTGTTTTTATTTGCGCTCGTTATGGGCCTTCATAACAACCTTTGAGTCCGATGTAATAACTCGCCTTTACAAATTATTTCATCATAAAAGTCTTTTAACATAGAATATTTTTTGCTGCCTCTTTTTTCGAATTCTATTGCAATATATTCGTTTGATTTTGCGTTCGAATTTAATAATGTATAAAACATCTCGATAAATAATATCATACATTATCGTTACGATTGGTACTCTTAATTACACTGTATAAAAATAATAAGCAATAACTTTGTTTATTCAATTATTATTCGATTTATAAACACATTTAATTGTTTATAGTTTATTCTCACGTTCTTGAACATTTCCACTTCGTTATTAAATTCTCTCACTATCACATATTTACAATATAATATAAATTAACACTTTATACCAATCAAAATAATTCAAACACGACAAGTTAACATTTATTTCTGAATAATGCTAATAGCAGAATACTGGAACAAGCATTCGGCTTAATGACGATGGTTAAAGCTGTTTAGGTTAACCAAAAGTGTCGTATTGTCACCATAGAAACAGCAGTTGGTTGGTTATGCGCGCATGCCCCTATGACCTATTTTGATATGTAACTCGAACTCGACTTTTCAAGATCCTCATCGCGTACCATTTATCATTTGACCTTTTTGTTAAGGCAAAAAAAAAGTTGATAAGAAACCTTTCGCCTTTTGCAGTTCTACAAAAAGATCTTTTGGAGTTGGTCTACGTGAGATTTTTGTGACAACGGTGCCAGTTAAACTCTGAGCACTATTGGGTAGGATTCGGGTTGTATAAAGGGGAAGTACGGTTTTCTCCAATTTATAAACTCTCTTCCTGTGTTCTCTCTCTCTCTCTCTCTCTCACTTTCTCCTTCTCTCTTTCTTTTTTTTTTCGCAACAATACAAACGAGTAGTACGACCAACCTCTCTCAGCTTTTCCGGTTTCCTCTTTTGCTACTTCACCTCCGTGCATTTATAATAAAGACCGAGTGATATAAAGCTAGAATATGCAAAAGCTTCTTTCTCCGAGCGTAAGACTTGACTCTTTACAATTAATTTAACGACGTCTTCATACCATTGTACGAACGAGCCACCGTGACGGAAAATTTACGAAGGCCCATCTTGCCGTATCTTTTATAACAAGTCGCCAATAATAACAAGTCCGCGTCCAGTCGGATCGATTGAACTAGCATGAAAGAAGAGAGCCGGATAAAACGCTCGGATTAATAACGTTTTATGAAGGATTCCGTACGGGAGCGATATCGGAGCTTTCATGTTTTGTGTCGTTTAAATCGCGATCCGTCTCGATAGCGCTCAGAAACGTACGCATTGTGAAAGCGTAAAATAAAAATAATAAAAAAATAACAAAAATAATAAAAAAAAAAAAAAAAGAAAAAAAGGAAAACAAAGAGAAAGAAGTGAATGGAAGAGAGAATGAAAGAGATAAAGAGCTTGGAAAAACAAGAGTCATGGGTACCGAATAGATAAATCGTTGTGGATCTGTAACTTTTCCCCGTTTCACTTCTTATGTGTTTGTACATATATGCATGTGTTTTTCTTCCAGTATACCAATATATAATAATTTCACCTGCAATAGAGGTAAATCCCCTTTTTTCTTTTTTTGCCCGTTTGATATGCAGTAATTTTTACGTTTTTTTATTTTTTCCTTTTATTTTATGAGTACCTTTCGATAAAAAGAATCAGTACTAAAAAAAAAAAAAAAAAATTTCGATTTTAATTCGAAAAATTGGAAGACAAAAAGAGAAATATACTAGTTTAAATTCACAATCTCAATTAAACTACGTATCAGATATTAAATATTTTTTTTCAATAAAATCCTTCGTTTAAAACAAAAACGCGAATTTGAAGGATCCATTATAAAATAAAAAAAAAAAAAAAAAATAAAAAAAAGGAAATTCGAGTATATATATATCTAATGTAAAAATATGATTCGTTGATATGAATAAAGTTACAATACAAAAAAAATAATTCGTACAATGATAGTATAACATAACAGTACATGTTGTATTTCGAAAAATCGCAAACGCAGTAACTAATAATTTTCTCTCCCTCTCTCTCTCTCTCTCTCTTTATCTCTGTCTCGTTACAAATTTCAATTTCGTTCACTCGCTACAACCGATCGACATGATTTGATGTAATAAAAGCGTAGATGAGAGGCTAGGGTGGAGATTCGATTACACGTCGACTATATCGAGCCTTTCGTCTGACAATTGCGGCGGTCCTTCGATAACTCATTGAAGCAGATGGTGCCGATAGGCGTTCTCGCGTTAACGCCGTTCGTTTTTAGCTTAGCGCGGAGAACATTGCCGCCACTTTAACACTTTAATCGATCTACAAATCGGCACGGCATAGCACGGCGCTGCGATGTTGGGAGCATTGTTGGAGCAGGACAAGAGGGGTCGGGGGGATGGAGAAAGTTTCTTGTTTTTTTTTTTTTTTCGTATCGTCCTATGGGAATTCGTAGAGTCGATACCGATATAAAATCAAACGTGGCTTCCTACCTTCTTCCTTTCATCCTTCCTTTTTTTTTCACTTTCTACCCATCTATTTATCTATCTATCTATCTATCTATCTATCTATTTCTTTCTCTTTTTCCCTTTCTCTCTCTCTCTCACTCTCTCTTTCTCCTTCTTTTTTCTTTGCTTACGCTCGCGTATCTCTCCAGACGCAATAAGCAATGGAATTTTTCACGTCTAATCGATTGAATTTTCTCTCTCCACCCGAGAGATTCGTTCTCTCACCAATAAACAATATCAGGTATCTATAAGATTAATCATACCTTTCGAAAAATATCGAACGCATCCGTGTATTTGTTTAAAACGTAAATTACGCTACAGATAAACGAGATATCTCTTTCTTTCATTTTTATTTCGTGTACCTACTTCTTTTTTTTATCAATATTAATCGCTCGTTCACAACAGCGTAATAGTAGTCTCGTCAATTTGTAAGTTATATGAAGTAGGCAAGGAAATAATTGTGATTGAAGCTGAAGTTATGTCTAATAAATAATATTGATATTATGATAGATATTTTTCACATGGCCGTTATCAAAAATTCAGGTCCATGGCGGATAACGTATTCTGTTCAATAGACGACTTCATCCATAAGTCTAATGGTTTGAATTGAATAAAAACCTTCCGTCCTTGTTCGGTATAATTTAATAAAGTTGGAAATAAAGTTATTATTGATGTATTAGAAAATGTAATTATAACGAGAAAATATTTCTACGTATTCTTTTATCATTGATACTTTCAATGAAAGTTTTTAATAAATGTTTCTAAAATATAGAAGAAATAATTAAATCTTATTTGTTAGGAATCTCTTCAGACTTCTCAATCATCATTCGTTCGAAGGAAAATCGACGGAAGTTTAACTCCAATGCAAAACCATTTTCAACAAAGTAGGGCATGCTCAAGTATTAATCTACGGATGGAGGTATTACGAGAATAGGAGTTCTGCAGTAAATTGCCTTTTGGTTTCCATCGTGCGTGATAAATAATCGTACTATTAATTTAAGAAAAGTATTTTACCTTTAAAGGGTCATGAATAAAAAATTTATATAAGATGTTTATTTTGAAAGTGGCCTAACTCCATTTATCAATTTTTTCCGGTTGCTATAATTATATGTACAACTTTATCTTATTTATCTTATTTATCAGTGTTTTAAAGATATGTAAAATAAATTGAGTATTGTTTTTTTCAATTTGAAGGATCTTAAATTATGTTGAATGGACTTGGGCACCTTCAAATTTTATAATGAATCTGATTGTTAATTTTGAAAGTGGCCTAACTCTGTCCTTGATAAGAAAACGCATATTATTCACTTAATAATTGCCACTATTTTAATAGGATATATTATATAAGGGATTTAACACCCTTAGATACACTTAAGTAGTATGACTCATTAATATCCTATACGTATATTTTTAAATTCATTGAAACGCAAACCCTTAAATATCTTGATTTGAAGATAAATGGAGTTAGGCCACTTTCAAAATAAACGGCTCATATACAGGTATATATATATATATATATATATATATATATATATATATATATTATTATTATTATTATTATTAGTGTTGAAATATTTGTCAGGAAAAATCCAGAAGTATATATATTTTTTCAATAATATTCCCATTAAGAACTTTTTCAAAATCCTCGCAAATAATATTTCAAATAATTTTATAATCAGCTTTACAATACTCTATAATATAGCATTCTGATATTTTTAAGCATTTTGTTATCATCTTATAAAGATGATAACAAAATTCATAAAAATTAACTACGGCAATAATGAAAAAAATTGTTGGATATGTGACTAGCATGAATATCATTTTTATTTTTACGTCAGTAGCGTAACGTTAAAAGTGACGTGACGCGTGAACGTTTTAAACAGAAAAAAAAAAAAATAGAGAAGACAAATATGGGTTATTTAAAGTAGAATATCTTTTTTAATGGTCCTCGATCTGTAACGTAGGTTCTACTACAATTTGTTGGAAAAAAAAAAAAAAGAAAAGGAAAAACGTACTAGAACATTTGTTTTTTCAAACGTGATATGCAAAGTCTTTAGTCGCGTACGTGCCCTATGCTTATGGCGATCAATTTGCAATAATCGCTCGTCGACTCGAAAAATTCCGTAAAATTCAACTGAATGATTCTTCGTTTCATCGAGAACGAGTAATGAAGAATATTTAAAAAAATATTTACGCACATGCGTAAAGTCGTTAATAACGTGCAGACGGTTATGTCTCATGTAATCATGGATATTAATAACAGGTTTTAGTAAGTGATTAAGATTCGTTTCATTCTTTTTTTTCTCGATGAATAAAAGTATTAAATTTATATAACCTCCCTTAAAAATGATTAACGTTACGTCGATACGAATATTTTCAATCTTGTTATATTTATTAAATGAACGTTCGATGGCAGACGAGTTTTCGGCTTATATTAATTAAATCAAGATTAAATAATGCTCGTAAGTTATACTTAGCGGCTAGGAAAATTCATTAAAAGCGTGACGATTCTCTTGAATATACATGTCACGGCTTCTCGCAACTCGTTAGTTTCGTAACTGGCGAATGTCACGTAGCACCTGCTATCCGTCTCGCTTTCGCAATCGCTGTATACGGTGGCCGGTTATCGCGACCAGTTGTAAATTTTTTGTCCGTGACAAAAGAACGCTCTCGTCGTTGTAAAAAATATATGTAAAAAGAAAAAAAACAAAAAAAAAAAAAAACAGCGAGTTGTTACTTCAGTTTTATATTCCTTAAATATTTTTATGGGATTACTATATCTATGTGCATACATAGATAAATATATTTGTACACATACGTCCAATATGTCTATGTATTTACGTAATTTTCAACAAGAACGGTTAACGCACGGATCATTTTCGGTTTAATGACTTTTCCAAAAGTTCAACCTCGCATCGAGATAGTCCAGATTAGTTTTCAAACTTTCCTACTTCCGCGAGAGTTCGAGTCTTCGAATTTATTTTCAGCGGATAGAGGTCCTACGAGGAAGCCAGACACACCGTGTATCGTCTCGAGTGGATAACGCGAGCTATAAACAGCCATCATCGACGTGGAAGCGCACGTTTCTCTGGCCGCCGCCCAAATCGAGTATTCGAGTTTATCGAAAAACTCTACAACGTCTCGGATCTCTTCTTGGTTCCTCCAAGTCCTTCTTATCTTTCTCTTCCTGCTCTTCACTTCGTTCTTTTCCTCACTTCTTTTATCCCTTTCTCTCTCTCTCTCTCTCTCTCTTTTTCCTTTCATATACACTTATTTGTTTCACCAGAAAGTACATACAAGTATTTATGTACATAATATGAAGAGTTGAGGCATCCATTCTACGTACTTAACGTTCCATGGCAACTTCAACATTTTCTCTTTGTTGCATTTTCCTAGTATATTTGTTGTGGTATTTCCTGGAATGTTCGGTAAAAGGTTGCAAAAGTCCGACATGCTCGATGTGTCTACTTGCGATTTTAGATCAAAGTAAATAAGTATATACTCGATGTAAGAGTAGAAATTATTTTGAAGGTCCAAGTTCAGAACCTTTAGATTGGAAACCTTTGCAGGAATATGTATATTATCGATTTAATTTAATTGGACATTTCCTGTCTAATTTTTAATACGATATCTACAATCGATAATTTATAAGAACACTACAGTCAATACTGAAGATTTCGACGATGAAAGTATCCTCTGTAAGTGTCTCTCGAATCAAGGATTTTCTTTACCTTGAAATAAGTCAATATAAGGTTATATATCCCGACCCTGAAGTATCTGAGAAGATATCTGATATTTTGCCAAATCGTAAAGTCTTTGAACAGAAACATGAACTTGTTATTAATCAGAGAGGACAAGGTCGAGGATATATAATATATACATCGGTAAAGTTAGAAAACTTTTTACTTTCGAGGAAAGTGTGAAATGGCAACGATCTCGTGACCTCTTTTAACCAAGTTGCTTCAACAGAGATTCTTAGACGTTGTAATAGCACTTTGTTTAAAACGGAAAAAAGTACTAAATTAATAACAATTTATGTATAAGATTTCAATACTATATTTGATTTTGTATAGATTTTTACGTACGACATGATTCATTTATTTAATCATGAAAATATGATTTGATCAAAAGCATTGCTTAATTGATAATTTTTATATATCAAATGATATTAATCATTATTATCTTTTATTTCATTGTACGAAACAGGTCATTGCTCGTTTCAACGTTATATCCTTAACAAGTAATATTTTTCTCTGTCAACCAAGAAATCAGCTATCGATTGATTCATATTTCAAACTCTGTCGTGAAAATCAAATTTCTAGCATTTCTCTGCACATTCATTCTTCTGCCATTTCGTTCTCTACGATATTATTCTTTCATATATCCTATAAATCTTCGATTTTTTCGTATATCTCAATCTTAGATTCTATCCGATTTCGTTCATCATTCTCTAACTTCTCTCAAGAATTTTCATTCGGAATTTCTATAATATTTTTCTATAATCGTTTCTTTATTTCGTTGTTCATTAAACGGTACGATGCATTAGAACGTCTTAGGATACGGATATAAACGTTTTCGCATTGTAACGATAACACAATAGTTCCTCGCTTGAGCGAAGTGCTCTTATCAAATTATATTTTGCTTATGATTAATCGTCCCATTTTATGTAGAAAATTGGAACACGAATTACAAGTCCTGGTACTTACTTCTCGCGTACCAGATTAAAGTGGTTCATTATTAAGAAATGCACCGGAGAGAAATGCACAAGAACGATGAAACGAGGAGGTTGGAAGCGAGAAATTGAAAGAAGAGTAGAAAAAGAAAAGAATTCAGCTTTTAACCCATTCAGATCCAGCTCGAGTATCAAGAGTATTCTTCTGTTTAATCCAGTTGGAAAATGTGTCGATTCTCGAAAAGCAACGAGAGCATGTTGGTGCTCACTGCAATTGCAATTGTTGGTCTCGTTAAATTCAATTTTACGCATTGAGAACACGGAAGAAGAAGGAATTCGTATATAAATCTTACAAATATACACATACATTCATGCTATATATATATATATATATATATATATATATATATATAGAGAGAGAGAGAGAGAGAGAGAGAGAGAGAAATAAAGAGAGAGAGAGAGAGAGATAGGGAAAAATTTCATTCACTTTTTTTTTACTGAGGCAAGATTGAGGCCATTCATCACCTCTGGTTTCATAACGATTTACCCGAACAATAAATACAGACAACATAATTGTCTGAACGATTTTGATGAACAAGTTCTCATTTTAAACATGAAAGTCCAAGCGGGAGAACAGCTTTTTCGAAGTTTTTCGAAAAAATTATATTATCTTCTAAAAAAAATCGTATGAAAAAATGATATTTTCTCTATGATAGTTTAAATATAAATTTTATCTTTAAAAGGAGATCTTATCCAATAAAATCTTTCAAGAATTATAACTAAAATGTATGCAAAGACATGTTAAGCTATTCATAGTTATTTGTATTAGGAATAAATTTCATAATTATTTAAA
Organism: Vespa velutina; assembly: GCF_912470025.1. NCBI lineage: Eukaryota > Metazoa > Arthropoda > Insecta > Hymenoptera > Vespidae > Vespa > Vespa velutina. The sequence goes on from NC_062189.1 coordinate 15,723,854, forward strand.
CGATATATAATATACATGAATTAATAGAAATTAATATTTAAACAGCAGTGTATATTCGTTTAAACATTAAATAGCATGTAACACGTTATTAAATAATAAAATTATTTCAATATAAAATTTAAATACAGTTTAATATCGTTATCGTCGTCGTCGTCGATGTAAAATTAATTTAACGTAGTACATTTCCTGAAACGTTTAATGACCGACTGTACAGATTTTTCAATTTTTTTCACGCTTTTACTTACGAGTCTTGGTTAAAACCTGCGATATTCATAGACATCAGCTCTATGTAATACTTTAATTTTCGAATATAAAGGTCATTTCAAAGTCATATTATATCTAAATGTCTTTTCATCAACTACACGATGCATTAAAAATAACTCTAGTTATGTATCAAAAAAACTCAGAAAAAAATGACCTAGAGAAAAAAAATATTCTTGCCAGATATTTTAAACCTTTAAAACCATGCATATTATGTAAAAATTATGTTTCGCATTACAATAAATCGAAGAGGTATTTAGGTAAACTTATTTAAAAAGGACCACCATGTATTTTATCTTTAAACGTTCGTGAAATATAAAATAATATTCAAGTGAAATATAAATTAATATTCAAATAAAGTAAAAATTTGAACGCGCGATCGTTGCCTATTTATGTCAACAAGAACAAATATTTGACTAATTTTGATTGTTATCGAAACAATTTTCTTTTGAATTCCGACGAGTAAACATCGAACATTTCTCTTTCCAAATAACTAAGATTGGAAAATCAATAACTTTGAAAATTTTATAATTATTTAAATAAAATATAATGTATACGGAATAAAATATATTAATATTTAAACATTAGTACATTTATTTAAACATTTTCCAGCTCGAAACACGTGTTAAATGTAAAATAAAATTAAATTACAATTTAACTAGAATTAAAATATGAACGTATGGTCGTTGTTTGTTTACGTTAAAAACAAAATCAAACTCTTCACTGAATTTAACTGTTATCGAAACAATATCTCCCGTTTTTGCTTGTAGCTTATATTTTTGTCCATATTTTTCGCTGAAGTTACAAATATTTCGAGTGAAAGATAATGAACTACCTAAAACGTTGATAAAATGATAAGATCGTCAAATTATCGTTGCACACGCACGTACTATGTATCACTATGTAATACTACCGACTATTTACCGATTACTTTCTCTCTTTTTCTTTCTATCTGTGTTCTTCAAAATAATAAAAAAAATATTTTTCTTATAAAAAGATTCTATTCCATGATCTATTGGAAAAATTAGATAGAACATAAACGAGGCATTAAATTTAATCGATATATTCGTTTACTTATAAAAGGAAACGCATTATTGTTTGTACCAAATAGTTATGCATATAATGATGTAATATCATTGATAACAATGGAGACAAGATGTGCTCGAATTACCATTTATATTACAACGAGAAATTCCAGGTCAACTATTACCCCGTTATTAATGAATTGTCCAACATTTTATCGCTTTAATAATATAATGTATCGATCCATTTTTATCTTCTCATTGAATATAACAATCTAGACACGAATAATATTGTACCTAAGGAAAATTCCGAATAAAGTTCGACTGGAGTAAAATTATCCTATAGGTAAAATAGAGGTACAGTTTGATGGAGTGAGGGGAAAAAATCGAGGAGAAGTTTCTTCGCGTTGTTAGCTATATGAAAAAAAAAAGAAAAAAAAAAAAAAGAAAACAAATAAAAAGAAGAAAAACTAGAAACCAGACAGACCGCCTTCAGCGTTCGATTAAGTTACTTCAGTGAAACAACTTCTCATTATTGACTATCGAGGATGACTTTTTCTTTGTGTTTTTTTTTTTCTTTTTTTTTTTTTTTCTTCAATCTCTGGCATTCCGGCTTCGCTGCATTGCATTCTCGTATGATTATCACAGATTAATATTATTAATGGATATTTAAATACATATTTTTTCACAACAAATTGTTGTAAAATTTTGTCAAGATAGATCCAATCGCTTTGGTGCTATGTAGTAAAAAAAAAAAAAAAAAAAAAAAAAAAAAAAAAAAGAAGAAAAAGAACATTTTGCATAGTTACATTTATTAATGAAGAATGTTTTATAAAATAGTATTGAAACCTTCTAAAGTCTGTCAAAAGTTTTAGCGAACGAACCTTTTTTTTCCTTGATAATAATTACATAAGATAACTTTCAACGGAAAGAAAGAAAAAGCGAATAAAAATGAAAGAATCTTTATGATATATAGAGGTTCGTATGCTAATGAGAAGGGTGCGATCTCGCGACCTACTTCCGTTTTGGCCGAATTTAAAGTCGGCCCCGAAAATTAAATGGGACCGCAGTGGTAATTGCACCCTCTTATTCCGCGCATTAATTACTTCTCCGACGATATCATGAAAGTTTCTAGCAACGGGTGGTACCACAAACTTCCGCTTCTTCGCTTCAACGTTGAACAACGAACAACGTAACATTCTCTGTTACGAGAGGGTTGAAATAAATGGGGGAGAAGAGAGAAGGGGGGGGGGAAGGACTGGGGACTGGAAAAGGTGAAACTTGAAATTCAGATAAGAAACGTTTCGCCTTACTCCGTTTTCTTCGGTGACACGATCTTCTCTTTCATCGCTTCTCTCCGTCGTCGTTACTTCCGTCGTTGCAGGTTCCTTGTCAGTCTTAATAGGCAACCACCGAAAGCAACTTTTTGCCCGATTGAACTCCCTCGTGATACGATGCAACCGATCTTTCAGGGACCTCCAGCCCGTAAATATCCATGAAATGGTTATCCCCCGAAGGGGTTCAAGGCTGAATCGAAAGTCAATAAGTTGTCGACAAGCGCATCAAATATCTATTCTGTTTGTAGATCGTTCGATCCTGGTATGTTACTGTCTCTTAAGATGAACGACTCTAACGATTAAAGTTTCTATTGGTTTCAGTTTAAACGTGTAACCTTAGTTGTTACGGAAGTATCTAAAGAAAAGTAAAGGGAGTATCGAATGAAAAGGAAAAAGAAAAAAAGGAAAAGCAAAAGAAAAAGAAAAAAAAAAAAAAAGAAAAAGATTTGTCTATCGTTAAGCAAGGATCTTGAAAATATTCGTGTAACAATGAATTTAAAGAGATTCATACACGCGACACGTAGTACACTCGCAAATTAAATTCTTTCCCGTTGTGTAAAAATTAAGCACGCAAATCAGAAACCAGCACGAGTCGCAAGACTCGTCTCTAATTACGGGTTGCAAGAACTCGAGCCGAATTTCTTTTGTACTCTTTTAACGAGTATGAACTAGAGTCTTTCTTCTACGAGCTCTCTAACAAACGTAACTTTTCTACGTTAATTTATCTTTCCTTTCATCGATAAATATCCTCGTAATTAATTTGTTGTAGATAATAATGAAGATGTTTTCTACAAATCGTCAAAAAAAAAAAAAAAAAAAAAAAGAAAGAAAAAGAAAAAAACAATTTTCGTTATTTATTTATACCGATATAAGATGCATATCGATAAAGCAAATAACGAAGGGAAATCAATTCGACTCTATTTTGGTTCTTCGTACTTCCGAAAAAGGAAAAGAAATCGAGAGATCGGCCGTCCGTGCAAATATTAGGTTTATCGACTTTACAGCTTTGAGAGCTTCTACTTTTCTTTTCTTTACGGAACAAAGCGTTCACGATAAAACATCGAGTGGCCATCGAAGCGGAGAGCCCTTCCGTTTTGTAAGACCAGCTCTCTCGTTACAGCTTAATATTTTACACATAAATCCGAAAGCGATCGATACGTCTCGACTCGTTACGGAGAATTACGCTTCTGTTCAAGGCATTGGTGCTCATGCGATAAATCTCTTCAAGAAGAACGAAGATTGGTCATTTTCTAAATCGGAAGAAATAGAGAGAAACGTGCAGTGCACGATGATGATAACGCTAATAACATTGTATTTATCGATGCTACAAAACTAAATTCGCAAATTATACGGCACATTACTTACAATACTTTTTGTAAATAGATCTAACATCTTTGATTGACTATTTTATAAGATAATAACTTATATTCTTATTACGTAAATGTTAAATTGAGACTATAATTATAGAATTAATATTCAAAATATATTGTTAGATATATGCAATTTTTATTTTATTTTTCTCATTGATTTTATATACTTACGAAGATTATAATATTGATATAACAATCTTTCCTCTCTCTCTCTCTCTCTCTCTCTCTCTCTCTCTCTCTTTCTTTATTTCGATCAACGGTAGTTGAGATACTTTCTTAAGAATTACGTGCGAAACGTGTCTTCTCGTCACTACAGAAACGTGGCGAGTCGAGCAAAGTAAGTTGAGAGGATGCCTCGAAGCGAAGAGAATCGAAGGGGTGCGTAACCGAAAAGGATGGCGAAGGGTGACGAAGAGTGTTGAAGGGTGTCACCTTTTGTCCGTCCTCGTTAACGAGACAAGCATAGGGAGAGTTTCTGGCGAACGCCTGGAAACGAACAGATCGAATACTTGCGAAAGCTGTGGCTGAAGAAAAACGAGCGGGTGCCTTTTCTTAACGGACACAGGACGAAACGGCAACAACCTGTTTCGATATCGTTCGTCTAACGAGCCAACGTTGAAACTCTAACGAGAGTTCGCTGCCAAAGACTACTCGTCTTTAGTCTTCGCAAACGATCGTCTTTAAACGATCTTCATTTTTCCTATGTCTTTTGCTATTACTTTTTTTTCCCCTTATTTCGAACAATAATCGTAAAAACAATACTTTCATTCTTTTTCCTTTTTCTTTTTTTTTCCTTTTTTTTTCTACTATTTTTTTTTTTTTTTTTTTTTTTTTTTTTTTTTTTTACTAAACATTAACGAAGCCATAGAATATACATATACGCGCGTAAAAATATTATTTGAAAGTATGAAAGAATATTAAATATACGTTTTAATAAATAAAAGCAATAAAGGAGATCGTGTTTGAAGTCATTGAAATAAAATATTTTCGAATGAAACCATTTAAATCTGTTCGAACTAAAGTTCATTTCAAATAATTTTATTGGATATCACATTAATACGTATAACGGAGGATATTTCGTATAACCATAAAATCTCTAATCTACAGTTCGCTTATTTATTCGATACGTTGATACTTTAAATGAAGTTTTTAAAATATTGCCTGGTAAATATAGAAATACATTGATATCGTTCGAATTAATCAAATCTTTTATTAAATGAACAATTAAAAAAAAAAAAAAAAACTATTATCGCGGTGAAATTTTTCGAAATTTATTAGCAAAATACATTTGTTAGAATCTTATCGCGGATATTTCTCTCATTCATAATATGGCACAAAAATGAGACCATTAATTTTATCGTTAATTCCGGAAAAGAAAGTACTCTCTCTCTCTCTCTCTTTCTCTTTCTCTTGGGTTCGTTATTCTCGGGGAGTCGACCGATCGACTAATTGAATGAGAACGCCGTGTCGCAAACTCGCGTGCCAAGGAATTTAGCACCAAGAAATATATTCTCTCTCTTTCACTCTATCGTTCGCTAGCTCGTTCATTTCTGCTTACCGATAAACTACGCATACAATCGAAGAGAAACAGAGTAAGTAATTCCGCGCACGAAAGGGACAATTAAACGAGGCACCTGATCCTTGGGAGAACAACGTCGTGGTTAATCGTAGACTTTTATTCGATTCTACTGGTCCATTCGATGGTAGAAAATAAACGGTGATTAAGTCTATCGAAGTGGTTTTGCCACGATCAAATCGACTTTACGTAAAATGCATCTATCACCTCTACATCGATTAACAGACTCATCTATTACGGTGACACTGAAATTTTATCCTTAATTGGATTTCGTTCCGATGTTTTTCCTTTTTTTTTTTTCTTTTTTTTTTTTCTTTTTCTTTTTTAAACATTCGTTCGTGTTCGTCGACACCACGAGAAAAGAATGTCTGAGTTAGGAGGGAAGAGGGTAGGGGGACCAGGGAGAGGAAGAAAAAATATTAATGATTCTCGTGTATGAAAATTATTCAATGATATTTCGTAGTTCCATTATCCTGGGATTGGATTTAGAAGAAGCTATACGATGTTGAAAACAATGCGAGTTACAGTTGTCTCGACTCACACAGATTATATCGTGCCAGTACGGATTTGATTACGTTGTGGTGCAATTCGAGCGCAATGCGACGTAATTAAATAGTGACGCAATTCGAGAGAAATGCATCCATAATCTACAACGTTGCGTTACAAATACCTCACTCTTCCTGCAATTTAAACGACATTCTCTCGTAGATTTCCTTTACACGTCGTCCGTCGACATTTCGTTTTATTACAATGTCTTTGGTCAGATACTAACAAGTGGATCATCAAAGAGAAAAATATTAAATTTCTTTTTTATTCGTAAGATCTCTATCGTATAATCCCTTTTCCAAATTGGTCTTAACGAACATGAACTTTTTATCGTCAGTCAAATCATGTAAAAAAATTTAGACAAAATCTTTACAAATGGAAAATGAATATTTATTATTGGACGCTAAAAAATGTTGTTTTTTGTAAGAATTTTTTCATTTATGGAAATGGGAATAAAGAAGAAACAAGTGTTAGAATTATACCGATCAAAAAATAACGGCTTCATTTAATATGATGGTTAAAAGAGTCGTGCAGTTACATAAAGCCATTCATTTGGAAACATATTATCTGTATTCTCTTTCTCTACGTTCGCGTGTGAAGCCATCGGCATGATTAAATTGTATTGTCATTCGTGAATGACACAAAGTGATCCATAATCCATCCTTTCCATCTAACAAACGAACCTGTCGTATATTCGAGCAACATGGCATGCATCATTGTGCAGCGAGCCCTTTTGTTTGAATATTATTTTTCACTGTACCTCCCTGTATAATATTTCTTTAGGGAAAATTGAAACGTGACTTAAATCATAAATGAATACGTTACATCCACGATTTTATAAACTATATTATTAAACACGATGATTCTTCGTCCATCGTTAATCTCTTTCCATACAAAAATATGCGACAAAATTTGAGGAATTAATATTTCATATTCTTAGAGTAGAAATTTAATCAACATAATTCATAGAAATACTTCGTTTATAAGTTATAAGACATTTGTATACTAGAATAATATTTATTGTATTTTTTGAAATTAAATCAATATTAAAGATATTAGTTACATTATATTCAAATATTTCATCATTTCTCCTCTATATATATAAACAAATTATTTCTTAAGTTTTACCGCATATATATTTTTGTTACACCCTGTATGTACATTAAACCTTAAAAGCACTTCGTTGTTGGTAATAGAATATTTTAATGATTATTAGCAATTACGAAGTTGGTTTATCAACGTCATTAATGTAATATTCTACTAACGCAAACGTTTCTAGTGATCGCTCGTATATTTTCCGGATTAACACGATCCATTGTTTGATAATATCAGCGTTGCATGACAATGATTTGACGTCATAAATTTCTGCGGATGCACGACGTTCAATTACATGTTAAAAGGTACGTTACCGATGCGTGAACGTGTGTTGGCTCAGAGCCACGCATCGCGGTATCTGAAATAAACTGTACATGACCAGAGGGGCTACCGGCGGGAAATTAATGGAAAATTCAAAGGTGTCTACCTGACGGCCCGGAAGACGAGTAATGAAATTGACCGTGATACCAGGCAACGAGGGATGTTCCTTTGATTCGAGAGGGCCGACCGAGAGAAATCCCAAACGAAGGGCTCGTGGTAACGTGGTAACCGAGGGTGAATCTGCGCAGAAGACTCGCCAATGCCCGTTTTCCTTTAATTACGACTGGGAACGTCCGCAAAGACTACACCTATACCTTTTCCTTCCTGTTTCTCTTTCTCCGTTCTTTCACTTTTTCATAATAATAAAAATACACTTGACTCAGTCGCCTCCGTATTCAATTAATTAAAATCAATTTCTCTCTTTTTCATTCGTTTGTGTAATAAGTATATATATATATATATATTTATATATATATATATATATTTATATATATATATATATATTTATATATATATATATATTTATATATATATATATATATAATATATATACACATTACAAACATATTACAAAGAGAGTTCTTTCATTCTTTGAAATATCGAAGTTAATCAACATAAATCGAGGGTAGGTGTTAATCGTGATTTCGAAGCTGTGACCTTATCTATTCCGTCGATCTCTCGAATTCATTGACATGACACAACTCTTGTCTCGATGTAGGTATTCTGTCGATGACAGAACGTACATAATGAAATTGGCTGTACCGACGGAGCCAGCGAAAGTGGGAAGAGAGAGAGAGAGAGAGAGAGAGAGAGAGAGAGAGAGAGAGAGAGAGAGAGAGAGAGAGAGAGAGAGGAAGGGCGTCTCTTTGATTCGTGAGAGGGCCTAGACGAGGGTAGAGTCTGATAAAGGTACCCTGTGATAACTCGACGAGTGAACGAACGAACGAACGAACGAACGAACGAATGAACGAACGGTCGAATGAAAACGGGGTATGGTTTATTTGGACTCCAAAAGAGAAACTGAAAGAGGGATAAGAGAAAAGAACTTGTTAGTTGAAGGGACGAAGTAGAAATGAGCGAAGGTTGTGTTGTATCCTTAAGGAAAGCCCCTCGATCTCGATAACGATTCTACGCGTCCTCTTTTCGGGAAAACCCCTTGCTAAGCAAACGTTAATGAATTTCGAACTACGTCGAGCTTGAAAATATCGATAACTGCATCGAAACGACGCAACTTTCTGGCTGACGAAAACGCTTTAGCGAAAATTAATCGACAAATCCGTTTCTACGTTCGACTCTCGCGTTATACTTTCTCTCTTTTATTTCTCTCCTTCTCTCTCTCTCTCTCTCTCTTTCTTTCTCTCTCTCTCTCTCTCTCTCTCTCTCTCTCTCTCTCCTTTTCCCACTTCTTCGCTTCGTTTCACAGGAAATGTTAAAGACGAGTTCTGCCACGCTTAAAAAGCGACGTCCTCCACTTTCAGGATTGAAATACGGCTGGGCCAAAAGCGCTCCCTAACTGAAAGCTCCTTGCAAAGACTTTATGTTGGATACAGGATTATCCCGAAAATTGGATCTTTCCGACGAAATGCATGGTTGGATTTGCTTAATAATATTGAAAAAGTTCATGCTCATTGCTATTGGATAGAAAGAGATGAAGAAAGGAAAAAATTATAAATACACTTTGTAGAAGTAACGACAGATATATCTTTCGTTTCGATAAAAGGGATGTATTTTTTGGATAGATTTTTGTTTTATATTTTTTTCATGACTAATATTTGAAAATCATCAGTCATTATAATACTTCCGTTCAAGGAACAAATATTTGTCTTTGCAAACGTCATAATTTTCAAAGTTTCTCTCTCTCTCTCTCTCTTTCTCTCTTTCATTCTTTTACGAAAATAATCGTCGACCGAAGAGTATGAAGTTTTTGATAATAGAAAAAGTTTCAATTAAATATTGAAACGTAAGGAAAAGAAGAGAACATTGAAATTAGGTTAATTATATTGCACGCAAATCAAAACATTATGGCAATTCTTTCTATCTTCTAAAAAAAAAAAAAAAAAAAAAAATCTTTTTCGACGATTCACTTCTATTCGTCTATAACGAGGTCGTGTTTAAAATCATACAATAGTTGTATCGCATCTTAAGACGGTATCTCGCGTGAATAAGAAATTTTCTACGAGAGAAGTTTCTCTTTTCTCGAAATCTTGACTCGTCATTTCTTTTTCTCGTCAATGTTTGTCATCCAAGAAATAAGAACAACATCTTTCCGGCTAACCTTTTCACAATTGAATTCAATTAGTATTGTTTCGAAGAAAAAGAAGGAATAAAGAGAAAGAGCGAGCTGACGCCAAGCCGAAGAAATTGGAAGGAAAAGGGTGGCAAGGGGGGAGGGGGATAGTGGAGAGGAGAGGAGAGAAGGCTAAAGGCTAAAGGCAAAACTCTTTTCGATGAAAGTTTCTGTTCTCTTCGAGATTCGTACCTTACCTTTTGTTTCCTCCGAGAACTGTCCTTAAAATTAGTTCGCATTGGCGCGATCCACGGGGCTTCTAGTTGTGTGCTCTTTTTCAAAAGTCTCTTTTCTTGCTGACAACGGGGGATTTAAATTGACTTCACTTTTACGAGCATCCTTACGACCTTGCACAAGGCCAGACGAGAGGGGAGAGGAAAAAGAAAGAGGGATAGAGAAATAAAGAGAGAGAGAGAGAGAGAGAGAGAGAGAGAGAAAGAGAGATGGAAGGGCACTTTTAATTTTCTTTTAATTACGCCAATTAATTTTCCGTCAGACCTGTCAGACAGAAGCGTATGGTGCTCGTTAAGTAATCTTTGTCGAATAATTAATAATTTAACGCAAGCCTGCCAAGTGCTTTCTCGCCTTACGTTTTCTCCTTGCTCACGAGTATTAAAAATACGCTACCGATCACGACAGGATAATTTATCTGTTCCAACGACGGCTAAAGTAACCCATAATGAAAACGATTTTAGCTACGTCTAATTGTTCTACGAAAATATTGCTTCTGACATCGATCTTACGTTTAATTCTAAAAAATTAATATTTATCAAAACGACGTATAACATTTGCTATAAATAATGTTATGTCATTCATTATAATGAAACTTTAACAAATATAATTTGTCCATTGACGTATTTGATAACATTACATTTATCTACGACAATCTATTTATATAATAATAATAATAATAATAATAATACATTATTAATATCTTTTTGTAGTTAGTTACATTCGAACATGCATAGAAGAGAACTGAATGGTTGTAACAGAACATCATCAACCGGTCATTAAAGTAATTAATGTTTGTGGAACTTCGATCCTATTCGAAACGTATTCGAGGGCGTATCGTGTAAGTACAATTTCAATTTCATTATCCATTCATATCGCTTTTCACGAATCACTACGTTTCCTATTAATCGAAGAATAATCATCTTATCATTAACGGCATTAAAAAAAATATCATAAGTATGTTAGACTATTCGATTCGTTTGAAAAATAATATATTCGATTAAAGTCTTTCAATTGTATTAATTAATTGCTGTATGGCCAAGTAGAATTTCTTCAGTTAATTTAATGATGTTAAAAACGAACTAGTCTCAATATATTTTCGTAGTTTTGATTACGAAAGTACAAGTAGTCTATGGATATGACGATTAGATATAAATGTATTGTTCAATGAAACTCGAACAAGAGACTTTGAATAACTATGTGTCAGTCTATGCTTTAACGCGACTACATAAACGCTCGAACACGAATAGTCGTAATTCATACTCGTTATGTGATCTTCCATCAAACTTTGGATACTTGAACAATTAAATGCTAGAATTATTTTAGTTCGTTGAAGTCAGTCAAATTTAATGATTTCACTATTTATCATTAATTAACTATATATTTCGAATTATTTAAAAGTTCAGAGAAATTAATTAACAAGTCTAAAGAAAATATTTTTCGATTGATTTATTTTAATATCACTACGTGTCAAATTAACAAATTCTATTTTTTTTTTCTTTACATCGTAAATTACCTAATCTTTTCAAATGTTCTCATGATATTCTCAATCTTATTAATAGACATATAGTACTTATTAATTATTATTTATAAAATAACGAATAGTTTTTCAAGTGGATATTTCGAAAGAGAAAAAAAAAAGAAAAGCAAAAAGTATAACAAACAAGCATACTATCGACGAATTCGATATAGACAATATATATATATATATATATGTTTGTGTGTATTCTGTCTAGCTTATGTGTTTACCAAATTTCTGCCAACTAATTAGCGGTTTGACCAATTCCACTAATTGAGCCAGTCACCGATGGTCGTCTGTTACTACTTTCCAGCGGTATCCCAATCATTGGAACATATATATACATATATAATATAATATGCGTATTTATGTTCGCACACATTGAGAAACTTGCGATATAAAGTACGACTACGATAAAAAAATTTTAGGATCAACCACGAGAATGAATATATAGAGTCGACGAGAATTCGAATAGATGCATACGTTTGCATGTGAAATTGATCCAGAACATAGATTTTTCTAAAATAATAATTAGAAGAGAAAGAAAGATAAAAGAGAAAGGAAAAAAGAAAAGAAAATATATGACAAAGAAAAGTATAGACGAATAAAAAACAAGATAATTATCGTTATTATTTTTCAGAATCAATTTTATTATGTCTAACTGAGTTTGTCTTGATCACTGTACGTACTTGTATTTATTACTGAAATTGAGAAAGAACGTTTACGATCAATATCCAATCGAGTATATTTTTTTAACTTTCCTGCTATTTTTTTACGTAACCGTAAACTTGTCCTCTATTTTTACTTCTCCGAGATAGTATACCATAGTAAATTAATTTTTTTTTTTTTGTCCAGTCCAAACAGAGTTCTTACCATTGTTATCGCCATGGTTACTGGTCGCTTGGCAGCTACGCGACCACGAATACGGATATTGCGATAAAACAATCGAACTAAATGGTCGATCGAAAAACAATGGTACGAACCTAGCAAGAGTCAGTTTCCCCTTTCTCTTTGACTGTCCGCTTTTATCAGCTATTCGACGTTTCGTATACAGAGATTTATCTGGACGCTCGCTACGTCGCACAATTTAGTTTTTAACAATAAATTGTCGCTATTGCCGTATTCGATACGTCTATGACAGTCTTTTACTACGCAAAAGAGAAAGAGAATGATAAAAAGAAAGAGAATGAGAGAGAGAGAGAGAGAGAGAGAGAGAGAGAGAGAGAAAGAGAAATGATAAAGAGAAAAAAAATAGAGGAGAACGAAGGGTGAAAGTGGAAAAAGAAGGTACCCCAGCCAATTGGCCTTTTGCCTCTTGGCGCTCACTTAAATCGCACAATCGATTTAACGTCCGAGTAATATCCCTTGCACATTTATATAATTAGAAAAGCTTCGATTAACATTAAAATAGAGTACGGTGGTGCTATATAATATATATAAATTTTCTTCTTTTTCTTCTGAAAAAAAATTTTTTTTTTTTTTAATGAATCATAGCTTAACAATTCGAAATAACGTTTAAATGTATTTTTAAATGCTTTTAGTATCTCTTTCGTGAAAACATTATTGTCGCTGTTTTTATTATTATTATTATTATTATTATTATTATTATTATTATTGTTACTATCATGGTTATGTTTATTATTATTATTATTATTATTATTACTACGTTACTAATTCACATAAAAATATTCAAGCGTGGATACGTTTTTGTATGGAAGTAAAATATTCCAAATTTTCTCATAGCTTTTGTTTCAATGTGTCTTTTGTGAGAGAGAGAGAGAGAGAGCGAGAAAGAGAATGAAAAAAAGAAAAAGAGAAATAGAAATAGAAAGAAAAAGAGGAAAAGCATTTATGAACGCTGAGTTCCGGGTTACATAATCGGGAACTACTTCGAAAGTAATCCCATTCGCTTTATCCGTTAACGATGTTACCGAAACCAAGAACCGGAAGGGTTTATACTAATAAGCTCGCAAAATGATATGCCCGACTTGCTTCGCTTCCCACAAAGAAATTCCAGCACTCGTAAAGAGACCCTTATTCGTGATCTTTGCGCGATTCTGGGATACCAGTAGGTTCCAACAAAGGGACATCCACTTTCAGCGTCGTTAGGTCGCAAGAAAGGGGATGAGCATGTGGAACGACCTCAGCTTGCACAGGTATTCCAGTTAATCAATGAGACGTGCAAACGGTTAAGAAATGAGTTCTACGTTAAGGTCCACTCGCGCATAAAAAATTTCCTTCGGCGATCCTTGATTGGTTCGTCCATAATACCTTTGATATTAAATAATCTCTAGTGAAATCTTTTACAGATGAAAAATTCATATATTAAATTACATTAATATGATGATCAGGTATCAAAGAACAAAATTTTTTATTCGACATTTGAACTTTAAGAGTTTACAATTTCTTCCTAAAATCATAAGAACGAAACGTTTAATTAGTTTGTCAATTCATCGTTATCACAAAATTCCATTGATCATTATACATACGTGCAATTACGTATACGGATTTAATACGCAAAGCGAATTACCAACGAGATTCAGGACAATTGTATAATTTCCTTTATTACTTTCATCTACGTGGTCCTAGTTTTCTCAACGTTCCACAGAATTTCACAGTAAGAGTAAAAACATGTCGGTAGCTATCGTAAAAGGAATCTCATTTCGAATGTCGCCGGATGGCCGGCTATCATTACGGATCCCAACGATTTGCAAAAGATTACAACGGCCCTCGGGGACCTACCGCTCGTTTTGTGGCCACTTTAGATGAATGGGGACCAAGATATATATATATATATATGTATGTATGTATGTATCTTTATATATACATATATATAAAGAGAGAGAAAGAGAGAGAGAAAGAGAGAAAGAGAAAAAAAAAGAGAGAAAAGTAGAGATAAAAAAAGAAATAGAGAGAAAGAAGAAGGCAATTAAAGTCCACGATCGAAGAGGAGAAAGCAACGATTGGTGTTCACCAATGCGTAGTAAATCCCAGTTAATTACTACAGTCAACGATATCGACCTTTAATCCTCAAATCGTTTCCCTTTTTTTGCCTCCCCTTTTGGTATCCACTCGTTCATACAATCGACGATTTTCGAAACTTTCTTGATCTTGATATGGCCACGTCATTATCGCAATCGTGAGTTTTTTTTTTTCCCTAAGGAGAAGATGCGATAATCCCTAAAGTCGTCTTAATTCTAACGACATAGTAGTCGTAAGGCTCGTTCGATCGAATTGAACGATTCATCGTTCGACCTCATTCCATGATAGTTCTTAACCATTCTTAACCATTTCTTACAACGTTTCTTTATCTCTTATCAAGGAAATACTAGAATACTCAATTGTACGTGTCAGTTACGTGTCATCAGGAAAAATTTTCTTCTAATACGAGAGAGAGAGAGAGAGAGAGAAATAGAGATAGATAGATAGATTGATAGAGAGAGAGAGAGAGAGAGAGAGAGAGAGAGAGACAAGGTAGCACTTTAGAAAATTAGATAGAGCTTGTCATTTTCGGAAGTCGTTAGTAAATATCAGAATGTTCCTTTAACCTAAATGAGAAAACGTTAAGAGGTCAAAAGGATACGAATTCTTTTGTATCCTCCGGCATGCTCTCTCTTTTATGGCATTTTAGATATTAATGCTTGTTTCTTTGCTGGATAAAATTTCGTTACCTACTCGAGTCAATTAAGCTTAATTGAGCAGCTCGGATGCGAAGTCGAGAGACTATATCTATCGTCTATTTCGCGATAACGATGATAATCCAGCTTCGCTTTTACTTCGTATTCACAGATCCGAGATATAAATTGTACGAAAAGGGTCAACGGAATAAATGCTAGTTTATATTATCAGTTATATCGAAGCGTCTATATTTTAATACCGCGTTGACGCATTTTATTGATAATAATTAAAAAAAAAAAAAAAGAAAAAAGAAAATAAATAAATGAAAAGAAAATAAAAAGGGTAAATAAGAAAAGAAAATAAAAAAGAAAAAAGTAAAAAAAAAAAAAAAAAAAAGAGAGAACGAATTCATTGTAAATCATTTTGTTTTCGAAAACGAGTTATCCTTGAAAGAGTTATTGTTGAAAATATCGCGTGACAAAGAAACCGGTAACTAGCCATTATTTTCAAGAGAATGAGGGAGATTAAGTAAACGCTGCCAAGCGAAAATAAAAACGACGCACGGCGCTTTTGAGGATGTATCCGTAAGTCGTAGAGTGGAAAGAGAAGTAATGGGATACACACTCACACACACACACACACACATTATATATATATATAGAGAGAGAGAGTAGAGGACGATATAAAAAGCAAGTAATGTAGGTGCAGGTGCATAATTCTCAGGACGCGACCGATAGACAAGGATAAGTGTCTATACCGTTTTAAAACTCGTAAAACTCTTACCGATTAACAACAAATCTCAATGAAAAATTATAGTCGTTGTTGAATGTATTACTGTGAAACGTCACAGTTCAACGATAGATAGCCGATTCGACGATTAACAGTATAATTAGATACACATCCAAATTCCCATAATAGCTATCTATTTCGAATAATCGCTCATCAATTATCGATCTCACGATATTGTGAAATCGTTCCCGAATAAGTATCTCACGCTTATACGCTTTTAT
>NC_062189.1:15745046-15755046 GCF_912470025.1 Vespa velutina
AATTTCATAGAGCAGTAGATATATGTACAAACATGCATTGAAAGGATAATTATTTTCATTGTCTATATTATACTAGAAAATTATATTGTTGTTACGTTCTATGATGTTCAAATATATATATAACAAAGAATAGACAATATTTATCGGAATCGATGTGAAATTCTCGAACGGAAGATAAACCAGATAGATTGGAAAATTCAGAAAACACATTTGGAGTAACTATGACGGTAAAATCATGAATCACCGGACTCGATTTCCGAGAATATGTTGGAAGCACCAGAGATGTCACAGAAGCTTTTACACGACCTTTTCGCAAGCGCTTTTATTGGGACTCCGATTTCGGTCTGTTCAAATCAAACATTGACAAGGATAAATTACCACATTAAACTGACGAAATTCAACGGGAAAACTACGTGAAAATCATTTCTTGTATAGTTTCGATCGATAAGTAAAATAAATGATTGGTTAGATGACACAAATACTGTAACGTTAATCGACTGACCCGAAAGCGATGCACTATCGATACTATCCTTTCTTAATTAGACTCAATTTGTCAATTATGATATTTTAAAATCAATATCAAAAAAAAAAAAATTAAGACTTTAGCTTCAAAACATTATTTATTAAAAATAAATATTATATACGGATATTCTCCTTTAAACGAGAAAACGATTAAGAGATAAGAATCTATTGAGGAGAAAAGGGACGATACCGAACCCTTTGATGGAAATCAAGGTGTGCGAGCAAATCGTCCATTAAAGTACCGAAGTTCTATGTCACCATTTCGCGAAAGGGAAAGGAAAAGTAGGAGTTTGGTTAATCAAGGTAAACGATGGCTGATAACTAAATGGACGCAAAACTAATTCGACGTGAAAACGGAATCCGATAACGAGTCTGATCATACTAGTCTCGGTGAGCAATAGGAACAGCAAAGCTTCTCAACTAACCCCCAGTAACCCCTTACGTTTCTTCTCTAGCCTACGGTTGCACCCTTGTTTGACTTTATCTTTCGTTCGACAAACAATCGAGACTCAGCCAATTAATGAAAAATATCGTCCAAACGATCTCCCTCTTTCTCTTTCTTTCTCTCTCTCTTTTTCATTTTTCTGAATCATCCCTTTGAAGTAACTTAATTCGTGTATTTCGAGACTTTTCAATGTAGAAAGTCTGAAAACTGTAATCAATTGATTGATCATTACCAACTACCTTTAATCGGACATTTCCTTTCTTTCGCGAGATACGTCTTTAATTAAAGGGACGTTTTTTGGTAAATAGCGAAGTTCCATCCTAAACTCGGGCGAACAGCCCTTAGTCTGTTCCTCCATTCGAATTTCGACAAACGAGAACGATCGGGCGAACTTCGAAGTTTGTTTGTTAGTTGAATTCGCAAGTAAACTCGCGTTCCCTTTTGAAAATGTGAAGTGAGGAGAGAGAGAGAGAGAGAGAGAGAGAGTTACTACACTATCGAAAGATAATATATATATATCGATATATAGAGAAGTATGTATATATTTCATCAGTTCTTTACTTAATATATATCTAGATATACGAAGTTCGCGGTGTATTTTCCTACAACATACTATAGCAGAATTATTTTCCTTTTAAAAGTCATGATCCTCAAAATTTTTTCAAAAACGTATCGTCGTCGTGTTGTAACGGGACAAATGCAATAATGCGGCATTTGATAAAAATTTTAAATTTCTTTTTTACTTTGAAAAAATTTCCTCTATGTATAAAATTGACCTTTTACATTCTATCCTCTTCGACAATGTTTAACAAAATACGAAACTATATATATTCTTTTAGATTTTTTTCACTCTTTCCCATGGCAGTTCAGTATGGTTCCATCATAGTCGAGTTCTGCGTCTGTTAACATTTTCGTTTTATTTGTCTTGTTTATAAAAGAGAATTTTTTTTGTATTTGCAACTTTTTCGAAGAGAAACTGCATCTATAAAAAATGTTTTGTATATCATGATGTAAACAATAAATAGGAAAAAGGAGACGTGTTATAACTTTAAATCGGAAATTTCTAATGCGCTTTCATTAGATATGGCTGTACGGATGGATCGATAATACTTGTTTATAAGTAAAAAAAAAAAAGAAAAAAGAAAAAAAAAAAAAAGAAAAAGAGAAAGAAACGAGCAAACAAACAAACAAACAAATAAAAAAAAATTTCTGTTACGTTCTGTTTATTTATATCGAATTTGTTAACGAATCAATAGGATCGATCAACGAATATCAAACGAAATCTCATTCAAGCATTATATCCACTGTCAAGTTATATACGGTTCGATTCGGATTTTCGTAAAAGGGAAAGACCGACGGTTTAAAGGAAAAGTTCTAATAATTTAATGAAACAACTCTGAGCTCGATCCACAACGAAATGCTTTTATTTCCTTTAGCTACATAACAAACTCCATCGAGGGATTGTAAATTTTCCGAGAGTTACGTTCAACGTTATCACGTCGTATCGTTATTTAAACAAAAATGATTATAAAACCGGATTGAAACATATTATTCGTCGAATAAATATAGTATATATTTTTAATGAATATTCATATTAAATAATATCGTATGGACAAGAAAAGAAACCTTTGAATAATTCAATTAAATCATGTACGATACCAGAGACACTTGAAAAAAATCGAATCGGATGAAAAGATAAAAAAAAAAAAAGAAAAAAAAGATCAATACGATAACTTTCGTACGAAACGGGTACCGCTGTTACTTTCGACAAAATGCTTTTGTTCGAAACTAAAATATGGCTTTTATATATATAACGTCGTTGTAAAATATTCAGACTAAAGTGTAATCGGTTTTATACTGTCCACATTTGTATTGATGCACAGTTGTTAATGCTTTTGACCATGTGTTTCTCTTCCTTTTCTGCTCGTTATAAATTTAATCAAATATGCATTTATGTTGTGCAAAATAAATATGATAACGCGATAAATTTCGAATAACTGTTAATATTAACGTGAGATTATTTATTTTAAAAGCAACACTTCTAAGACATTTATACGAAGTGCCATTGAGTTTATTTCATTTGTTAAATATACTATCGTCGCTATAGGAAATAATATTGTAATTCGTAATAAACGTAAAAACAGACCGTGAGAGAAGATTTTTATTTTTTAGAAGGGGAAATTCTCGATCGATACGTTTAAAAAGAAAAACGACTGAGAATCGGTCGGTAATTATGCGTATTGTTAGTCTCTCTGCTTCGTGCATTCGCTGAATATTATGAACGGAGGAGTTGAAAAAAAGAAAATGGTAGAGAACGTCGATATATATATATATATAGAGAGAGAGAGAGAGAGAGACAGAGGGTGAAATAAAGAGAAAGAGAGATAGATAGATATATAGATATCTAGAGAGAGAGAGAGAGAGAGAGAGAGAGAGAGAGAGAGAGAGAGAGATTAGCTTCCTTCGAAATCGAAGAATAGACAGCGTGGCTGGAGTTGGGTTCTCGTCTGGCTCGCTTTCGAAGACGATTCATCCTCCCGCAACTTCTTAGCCGCCGTTCGGCGTATTTTCTTCCGCGCCAGCAATTATACGAGAACTTAGGATTTCCTTCGGAATTTCCCGTGGAATTCTTATTCCCAGACCTTTGCGTCTCTTTTCCTCCTCCTCTAACACCCCCTCCCCCGGCCCCCGCCGCTCCCCACTCCTCCTCTCTCTGATTTGCAATAATCGCAAGGTAAGCGGATTATTTAAGAGGTCTTCCATACCTTCGCGTAGATGCACTCTACGTAAATCTTTGAAAGATCTAGCCGAAGTAGACTCGCGACTCAACATAAGTACTTTATCCATCTCTACGCTAAAAGAGGTAAGGAAAGGGATAATTCTTTTTGTAGATAAAACCACGCTTTTATCTTAATTATTCAAAGCGCTCCATCGAAAAAGGGATGTTTTGTTTCAAAGCTAATACGATCGATCGTTCTTTCGATATGTACATATGTAGATATTTTTGTCCAGGTATATTATCCATTATCTTCGTTCGTATTATTTTTATACCATCGTTCCCCTTTCCTAGGATTATTTCATTCGGTAAACGATATTAACTCTAACTGTAAGGTTACTTTTCTGTATATGTTATCTACCATCCGGAAAAAAGCTCCAGCTCTTCCAATTACGTAGCGTAACATATTAATGGCGTTTCATGGGAAATCAAAGGAACACATCATTTCTACGGTGAAGTTCTGTCAAAGAGACGAAACACGAGGACTCCTGCTGATATGGTACTGCTCCTCGGTAGTCTCTCTCTCTCTCTCTCTCTCTCTCTCTCTCTCTCTCTCTCTCTCTGTCTATCTCTCTTTCCGCACCCTTCGTAAAGCGGATGCCTCTCGCTTACGTATACACATCAACATGTACCACCACAGATGCGGCTAAAAAGGAGCCACGTAGATGCAGAAACAACATTTGGATTTCTATCTGCATTCGCAATCTCCTGCCTCTACCTTCACCCGTACTTACCTTTTCTTCTACATGCGAGAGAGAGAGAGAGAGAGAGAGAGAGGGAGGGAAAGAGACAAAGACAGAGAGAGAGAGAGAGAGAGAGAGAGAGAGAGAGACAAAGCACTTCTTTCCAAGCTCAGCGACTGATTCTGTTATCTTAAAATCGCTGCGCTTTGCGTTATTCACACGCGAACTATCCACATCGATTTCGATGATCTTTTATCTTCGAGCCAGACATCGCCCTTTTCTACTCTTTCTCTCTTATTCTCTGACCCTTTCTTCTCGAACTCGTTCAGTTAATTGATCGATGTCTCGAAAACGACGGGTAATAGCTTGATAAAGCTCGTCTTTACTGCGGCAACCTTCTCTTCCTTTTCATCTTTCATCATCTTGCTCTCTTTCCTTCATCTCTCTGTCTCTCTTTCTCTCTCTCTCTCTCTCTTTCTCTCTCTTTTTCTCTTTCTCCTTCCCTATCTTGACTGCTATCTCTACATTCTCTCCTTATTTTTCTCCGTTAGTGTCTTCAATATTAGTCGGTCGTCGGTCTGTACTCTAGCATGACTTTCGTTCTACCGACTGCTCGTTTTCCAGTTACTTCTTTCTCCCCTTGGGAATTTGTTCAATGATAACGGAACGCACCATAGAAGAAGAAAATCGACGACTTCTAACCCCACGCATAAGTGGAAAAAACTGATGTATTTCTCTCTGATCCATACGTATATATATATATATATATATATATATATATATATATATATATATATATATGTATATACGTATATATAAGGTAAATACATTCCTATAAATTTCAATATTCGTTTCTCATATATAACGATCATAATTATAAAACGTAAATGTATTTTATTAAATTATTAAGATTTAATAAATAAGATTATTTTACAACGTTGTAATATTTTTAACAGAAGGAAAGAAATTTACGAGATACTTCGAAAATCTATGGATTATTCTCACGAGAGACACATCGATCTATCGAATAGTCGTCAATACGATACGTTAAAGAACGTTGAGATGTTTCAAGATATATTGAGGTCACGATCATGAAGACAGGTGCATAGATGAGATATACATAGTACATGAATGTATATCTGTGTATGCTGGTCTACCAAATAATTCGTCGGACGGGAATTCATCTCAACGGGGGCGCATCTGCTGACTGTAAATCAATAACAGATACCTGCTGTCGCGTAATTTGGCTACCGTCGCGTAGAATATGCGTACACTCAGTCTGTCTCTCTCTCTGTCTCTCTGTCTCTCTGTCTCTCTCTCTCTCTCTCTCTTTCTCTCACACACTTCGAATATAGTACGCACTGAGTTCACCCCCTGAGGGGGTACAAGCGCCCCATGGCGCCGTAAGATAAATTCTCTTTGGCACTAATAGCCGTTAAATATTGGTTATGCACTTCATGGCGCGTGAACGTGGACGCGCAGCAGCTCGTATATAATTTAGTAATCGCATTGCCATGATGCGCCCACCGGAGTACGCTATCGCGATGGTCGCTTTGCGAGAGGCACCAACTTCTCGTAAAACGGACTCCGGCTACGTCCCTCAGGGAGTCTTCTTTTTATCACTTCGATCGTATATCACGAATAAACATTATTGTTAGAAAGGAATGCACATTTTTATATAACCGATAAATTCATTTTGCGAAAAGTGTCTTTCTGCTTTGTCGAAAATGAAAAATCTTAAAGAAGAAATAAGATCGACGATTAATGTACGTATGTACGTATGATTAAAAGAAAAAAAAAAAAAAACAAAAAAAACAAAATCAAAATAATAATTCAATCTTATCGAATTATTCGGAATATTTTTTCGTTTATGGGATGCACTCGAATTTTTCGAGTTGGCAAACGAGAAAAAGAAAGTAGTCGAAGTCGCAATACGATCAGACAGTCTATCCGAAAATTTATCTCGATGGATCGAGCCTGACGGAGCATAGGAACCACTCGAAAATATTGTCGTCTTGGCGACTCCTACGAGTTTGAAGCTGAATTTTCCGGAATAACGAGGAAGAAGGGAAGAGTCGACGTTCTTACCACCATCTCTCTCATCCCATTTCTCGCTACCTCCGGCTATTCTATTCGAAAACGTTCGAACTGTGAGAAAGAGGTAGAAAACGTCGCTGCAGTTCGAAAGCCAAACTTTCGAAAGAAGCGTTTGCATTTAACATCGACAACGTTGTATTCACCCCCAATACCTACCATTCACATAATGCATTATCCTTTAAGATCAACCATTTTAGAAGTGTCATTTAGCAATTTTCATCTTAGTTGTTATTGTAAAAGCTTTGATTAAGAGGAAAAGATAAACAAATCATAATATTCGAAAAAAAAGTTACTTCGAAAGCAAAGACTACCCTCGTTATCATTCTAGACGCATAAATTGGCTCGAAGGAGAGTAGGTGTGGCCAAAGAAAGCTTGCTGAAAATCAGGAAGACATTCGTTAGGTTACTTGTATCACGTGCTCTTGTCAGTCCCCTTTACATCAAGTTCAAATATCACTTGCTCTTTCACTTCATTCTCCCTCACTCATTTTATTTCTCTTCCTCTCTCTCTTTCTCTCTCTCTCTCTCTCTCTCTCTCTATCTATCTTTCTCTCTCTCTCTTTCTTTTCACTATCTAATCTGTCTATTCCAAGTAGTAATGAGCTTAGATATGGACTGTTGTCTCACAATGCAAATTACCACTATCTATCATGACGAGTTGATCTTGACAAATCGAGATCGGCTGACATTTTTTACTTTTTTCATTCTTAAGAAACTTTTTCTTTTTTCCAACTCTAAAGTATTTAAATTGAAGAGAGGACCGAGATAAAAAAGAGTCTTTCGTAGGATTTATCGACGACATGGATCGTTGTCGTCGTTGTTTTTCCCAACTTTTAAATGTGTCTAAAAACGAGCGATCATTTTAACGTTCATTTATGTTACGTTATCGTGATATATGGTTTCTTGTAACACGAAGAGAGACGGACCTTGCATGGCTTCGATGTGTACTTTGCGTACAACAGTTTTCTCCGTTGTTAACGCGAGTCGAATTACAGAATTAAGCATTGAATAGGTCTCCGACGAAGACAATTAAGATAGAACTTTTCGTGACTGAAAGGAATATTGTCAGTCTCGTTGAAGCTTAATATTCGTAATGGATACCTCTTCCTTCAGTCTCGTCTCTCTAAAAAATTAGAAATTTAAAAAACTTTAAAAATGCAGAACTTGAGGATATTAAAAATTTTTGACGTAGGTATGCATATAAAATACCTACATATTTTTTAAATTTATCTCGCGTGCAACTTTAAAAATTCGCTTGGATAAATATAACATCGTGTCAGTGTATGACAAAATTGACGCAGCTACAATCCAATGTAACGAAGGAAAACCCGTTTACGACTTTTATGATATAACGTTGCGATTTCGAGAATGTATTTGTACCAAAGTACCGTATTATATCGAATTTAAATTAAAAAATTTCGAAAGATGTTTATCACAACGATTTGAATCGACGAAAGATCCACGAAATATAATTAACTAAGAAACGTATCATTCGATTTGTGTATCTTTTATAGAATTATTAATCTTCGAACTATTTCAATATTTTCATTTCTTTTTTAATATTTATCAAGCAAAGGCATCGATATTTGAACGCATCAAATTTTCAATATCTCGCAAATCAACATTATGCATTGTATAATAAATAACAAATAATTATTTTAAGATAACCATGCGGGAAATGATAAATCCTACGTGAAATGCGACTGGTCATTAACTTAAAAGTTAAACCGTCAGTATTATTTTCCAATTAACTTGTATCAGTCGAGCGTTTATCGCTATGTACAATGTCAACGATTCGAAGTTCATGCAGCTTCGATTTCGAGAACGTATGCTGCAGTGACCTCTAATTGTACCTACATACCTCCAAATGTGGCGTCTGTTATGTTAAGCCCGATAAACGTGAACGTGTATCTACGTTCTCCGTCAGCAAACATATAACAATATATATATACATAGATCGATAAGCACGATCGCATTTACCTCAATTTTCGTCGGCAATTAGTTCCCGCACAATGACATGTAGAATATATAGAAATACATAGAATATTTAGAATATATAGAATATATATTAGAAATTTCATTATATATATATATAAATCAATATTAAAAATGTATTAAGAAAACCATATACGATATTAATATTTTTCTACTTTTATTGTTAAAATTAATATACAGCTTTGAATTCCTTGTTTACAAGTTAGATTAATTTAAAATAGAAACGAAAAAGTTTATTTAATACTTTTAATATGTCTTTTGCAAGTATTTATCATTTTAGAAAAATACGTATTTCCTTCGTCATAATTTGCTAATGAATAATGTTACTAATGAACTGTACCAATATTATCCCACCTTTCTTGGCAACGCTTTTTAAAACTTCGCTTGAAGAAGAGTTTTCTGTTCTGATTGTTGCGTCCATGCCAAATGACGACTTTAATACGTTTGAAACATAGTTTATATTGAACGAGGTTACTACATCTCTAAGTTCAAATTCTCCTCCCTCCCCTATTACATTAATTCTTAATATTCAAGACAAAATAAAGACTGTCTTAAAAAAGGAAAAAAAAAAAAAAAGTATACACAGGATACAAAGTCGAATGAAATTTAATTTTGAAAAAAATTTAATGTGAAAGAATCTTTGAATTCTTATCGCATTGATGACATGAATTTAAATGTCCTTTCCAGAAATAGCGGAGATTATAGAAATTCCTGAAAAAAAATTAAATTGTACCATAAATTATGTGATTGTGATCGATACTTTCAGTTCGATCGAAGTACCTTTTTTGATTTAATATTAACAAAAATTTTTAACATATTGTTCGTATAAAAATGATAATCCGATTTACTTGTTTGTAAATATTTGTAAATAAATTGTATTCCATTTTCTATCTGCGAGTATCCTGCTTATAAAATTTCTTAAAAATTGGATATACAAGAAATAAAATTTATAAGATATCTCGTAATCAATAAATTATCTTTTCCTTTTTTAAATCGTATATATTTGAAACATATTTTTCCGATTTTATACTTTTACGAAAAAACGCATAAATAAATTTAATTACGTATAAAACAGTATTTAAAATTACTCAGCAATTTAGAGCAATTTCAAGAGAAACGAACGACTAATCACGTTCGTTCGATTTGACACCCACCGTAACGTTCCTATTCGAATTGTGTGACAGTATCATTACGAATCTCGCAATGATCGCGTTGAGGTAGACGTTACGCGTACGCGTAACGTTACGTTCAGTCGATCCGCTCATTACGTTTCATTTGTCTCGAGCCCATGAGCGCCATTTATGCGCGGCAGGCATCATTAACCCTTTTAGTGCCGGATGAGTTAGCTATCGATCGTTCGTACGAATCGTACGGATTCGATATATACTTCTGCTATCGTAACCAACCATTTACACGCTTGCGATACGATCGTATGTCGTAACGTTTCCAATGTCGTAACGTTATCTTTTTCTCCCTCCCTTT
>NC_062189.1:15760046-15777546 GCF_912470025.1 Vespa velutina
TAAAAAACTTAAATACAATACTTTCTTCATAATAACGTCCAGTCGGCGATGTATCGCTCTTTTCTATATATACAAATCCGATTAGCGTAGTATGTACTTAATCGTACTTATAAAATTATTATGCCGAGATTTAAAATATTTTTCATGAACCATCCTTCCTTTAGTTAAAATGGTCGAACGTGTCGAATTAATATTTATAGTAATGGTGTACAACGCGAGGTCGTATCATTAAAACGATCCTTTCCGCCTACGCTTGCGTCTACATATACACAGATAGTTTTTTAATAAAACTGATAGCTCGTATACTATTTCCTTTCTATACATGTACATACATTGATATCGATCGGTAAAATAGTATTCGAGGGTTTTACTCATTGTATTCGAAATATTCTTATCGTTAAGGATAACAATCTTTTGTACGTAAAAATTTCAATTGAGAGTGACTCGATAAAAGTATCGTTAAAATCTTCATCGATCGTAAGCGTAAGTCGGAAAGGCAATAATATTGTAATTATCGAAAATTGGTTTTTTGCTTTTTTTTTTGTTGTTTGTTTCTCTGTTTTTTATTTTCTTCTTCGTTTTTATTTTCTCTTTGTTTTTTTTCTTCTTTTTTCATTTTTCTTTCTTTCTCTTGTTATTCTTTGGAACCTTGCCGAGAGGAAAGTATTTATATTTATATCGTAAATAATATTCGACGGAAAATTCGCCTATATCCGTTTCTTCATACGATTTTATCGTTCGGAATAAAAAGGACACTCCTATGTACAAGCGCACGTATATACGTATAAGTATATACTATATCTATGATATATACACGCTCAGAATTTTAGGATGGAAAAGTCCGTAAAAAGAAATGAATCTACGGGCTCTTCATTGTTATCAATCCGTAAGTCATTATTAATTCATTATTTTAATTAATGTCTGGAAACATCGGATATAGGCCAGTCGTACGTCGGCCATTGATTTTCGTACGACGGTAGAGAAATACATACATACATATTGTTCCGATCCACGCGAATACATTCTGTGCATTTGTTTCTCTTTTTTTTCTTTTTGTCTTTTTCTTTTTTATTTTTTGCTTTCACGTAAAAACGTATTTCATCATAAACTAGCACCATTGGAATAATAATAATTCGCGATTAATCGAACAATGAATTTAATCTTTTTTTTCAAAGTTGAAATTGATCTCATTATATCGGTAAACGTCGCAAGATCGTAACGAGCGAGATCTTTAAATCGTTAATTTCGCAGTCGTTGTAACGAACAAACGAACAAACGAACAGGAAGTAACGATCAATTATGCGAGTGGACGTCGATGAAAAGCCGAGAGCTCGGTAGCCGTAGACAGGCCTGATATAAAAAGTATCCCCATGCTGCCATTAGAGATTAGTTCTCCTTTCTCACGGCTCGTTACTTCGATTCCGATCACTCTGATTCTCATCTCCCCACTTCATATCATTCTCTCTCTCTCTCTCTCTCTCTCTCTCTCTCTCTCTCTCTCTTTCTCGATTATATCGACATAAAACTTTTCTTCGTTCGTTTTTCTTAGACTAGTTAGGCTTTTCCCGATGATATTTGCACGCAAAGGAAAAGGAAAAGAAAAAAGTTTACGTCTTGTAGAAAAGATGGAATGAGGAATGAGAAACGTCGGATTATTATATAGGCGTTCGCCTATACAAACGCGGTAACGATTAATCTCCCTTTACTCTGAAACGAGTGACAGCCGACAAAGGGAATACTTTTATCAGCGATCAATCGCAACTTCGAACAACTGAGAAATTCTTAATTGAAGGGTATCGACAAGAAGCGAACGACTTCAAGATAGGTATGCGTGTCTCGATTTTTTCGTTTCAAAGAAATGCAATCGGGAGAACGTGTTCTTCGATGCTAATCAATCGTAAAGGACCTTTCAGAACTCTAGACGGAATAAATAAGGAATAAGAGGAACGAAGAAAATTCAAAGATTTTTCTCTTCGGGTCCGATTAAAGGAGGGAATGGATAATAATAGGAAATATAGCTATGTACCATCTATATCGTTCGACATTCAAATTAATCGATTTTTCGTATTTTCGAATTATTCTGATCTACGATAGGCGAATAATTTGTTATAAAACGAATTATCATCGACATTGCTTCTGATCGGCTTTTCCATTATCTAAACTTGTTCCCATTGATCTCTTGGACGATCTTTTAGCGACGGCATTGCTAGCAGGATTTCTCGTGGTCGTAGTTGGACTCGATGAAACCTTCGACGATCTTCTTACCGCCGATGTCGCCTTCTCTCGATGATGCGACGATTCGCTTATCTTGTCCAATTCCGCCATAGCCTCTTGTATCGCATTTTCCAATTGCATATTCAATTTACGACTTCTAAAAAACACAAGGATCAAGTATAAAATCGTAAAGTTAATCGATTAATAGGCCTTGGAATGCCGTTTCGATCGGCACACGATTAAATAAAATTATATAATAATAATGATGATAATGATAATAAAAACAAAAAATAAATAATAATAATAATTAATAATAATAATAATAATTAATAATAGTATGATCGGTGTATCAAGCAAAAGCGAAACGAAAATCTAAACGTGCTACGAAAAGGATAAAAACAAACGCCGTTAAGAAAAAAGATATATGTATAGTAAACACATATATAATTTCATTTCTTATAGTTTTCCAAATATTTTATCGTTATCTTTTCTACATGATTCGATGTTAATCATCGTTCCTCCGTAGAATTCGTTCGTTGCGCTTACGATAATAAAAACTGCGAGAACACGTAAAAGAAATCGATTTATATCATATGAATTAATTGGCTGTTGGTTTGCTAATGAATATTGCTGTATGCTTATGACCATTTCACGTGATCATTTTTAATTTATCAAACCTCCTTCTCTTTTTTTTTTTCATGGAAAGACAAATGCATCTTTTTTTCTTTTTTTTTTTTTTTTTCTTTTTCTGTTAAATAGCACAAATCGATAATGGTCAGCCACGTACAGCAATCCATTTTCATTCCGATGAAATTGTCTGCTAAAGGACAAAAGTTTCTTTGAAAAACAATTTTGTTATATAGATAAGAATTTGTAAAAAAAGATTCGTGAAAAAGACTCGATCTCTTTGCTAGAAATCTGAAAAAGGTCGAATCAAACTCACTTCCGAAATTTTTTTCGGGCACGATGGTGTGCCTCGAGGCCTTCGGAGAGCGACTTGAGGGCCTTGACATCGACCTGGGTGAGAGTGCCCCCTCCCCCGTACCAACGGACCCCAACTGTCATCGTGCCCGGTGGACCCAAGGACTCGACTTTACCCGGCCAAGCGGGACTCCCCCTTGCTGCACCCCACACGAGTTCACCCACTTCCAGTTTCCATTGCTTTTTCTCCTCCACCTTTGTCTCAGCTACTGAGGATTCCAAAGAACGATCCTTTGTTTTTTTTCTTTTTCTTATTATCTTTATCTATTTTTCGTTCTCTATAAACGGGGCTCGTGGCTCGTTTTATATTATACATGGTGCGAGAGGAATTATTATCGAGATATTGGAAAGAAAATTTTTTTTTCTTTTCTTTTTTTTTCTTTTTCTTTTTTTTTTTTGTTCTTTTTTTCCTTTTTTCTTTTTTTTTTTTTTTTTTTTTTTTTAATGGATTTGTGCAGACTATTGAAATATTCACTATTCGGACACTTGTTGCAAGCTCGTACGTATTTTTGATTGTCCCTTAACTCTTTGCACTTGATATATATTCTTATAACATTATCGAACTATTTGAAATAATTTTAAATATATCATACAGAAATTGGCAAATAAATTTTAAAGAACAATGAATATTACTTGAATATAAATATGGTTTTGTTTGATATTAATAGCAATGTGTAATTAATTTGTAAATAATTTGTTATCGAAAGCTTAATCGTTTGTTTATTTATTTATTTTTTTTTTTTTGTTTATACTCGAGTGCAAAGAGAAAAAGTCTGGCATTTTGAAACTGTAGAAAAAAATATAATATAAATTATCATAATGCATGATAACTATTGTTATGTTTTTTGATTTTCAAGATTATTTTGGGCATAATTAAATAAATATCAAACGAGTTTACAGAGTCCTTCGCCATTTGGATGTTAATTGTTGTTTCAGATGTGCAGCGCAAAACAACGTAACGCTTAATTATGATTGCGGTGCGTGTCACAGAAAAATTAGTCCCGTAGCTCGTACTGCCTTGGTGAATTGTTAGAATTTTATAACTACGTCTTTTACATCGAGCCGTACATTTGTCCATCCTCCGAAATGTGCTTCTTGCTTCGCGCGTGTGCTCGTTAAAAATAATTAGTTGCATCATTCACTGATGATAAGGCAAAATCAGAAGTGGGATAAAATATATCAAGTTGTTCGTGTGAGCACATGCAAGTGATTTTAATTATATTTTTGTGTCAAATCTTTGTTAAAAAGGAAAATCTTCTTTGTCTCGATTACTTGAAAAAATAATTATTAATAAAAAATATATGAACTTCTCGATTGAAATTATTTTGAATTTAAATTGAAACTTTAAACGATTCAAACAAATCAAAATTTTACAAATTGTGATACGAACAAATTCAAATCTTATCT
Organism: Vespa velutina; assembly: GCF_912470025.1. Lineage (NCBI taxonomy): Eukaryota > Metazoa > Arthropoda > Insecta > Hymenoptera > Vespidae > Vespa > Vespa velutina. The sequence continues at coordinate 15,764,649 of NC_062189.1, forward strand.
ATTTATCATAGCACTTTATCATAGTATGAACGTTTAAATGAAATTCCTATGACACGATTGAAATTTTTTAAAAGCCGAATTTGTTATAAAATTTGTCAATATTTCACCCACGACGTATTGCGCGCATGCCATAGCAATTATGTACAAAAATTATGTGAGGATGAATATATACAGGTAACGCCGTAAATCGATGAGCCACACCCCCTACAAAGTGAACTTATATGTGATTGAAGCCCCCTGGCCACACAATTCGATGTGATTGCGAGAATATGATATTAACAAACCTGACAGCCAATTAGTAAACGCAACGAAACTTTGACGTATATTATTTACATATAACGAGTAACATTGTTATTTTATGTACTTTACAAATCTAATACGCGAACAATAAATGAAATCCGTTTAGTACTGACGTCACTTACCTGTTCCGTAAACATTCGTGCGAATGTAATTAATGATAAAGCAGCTTTATGACGAAATGTTATTTGTTTGTTTTCTCTCGTTTCTCTACTTACGCACGCGATATCAAATTACGTGCGTAAATAAAAGTAACTAAGCATATATGGATTTCTTTTTTATTCCTTTTATTCTTTTTTTTTTTTATTTTTATGTTTTTTTATTTTTTTTATTTTTTTTTTTATTTATTTTTTTTTTTTTTTTTTTTTTTATATACCGTAGGATAAAAGAAAGATAAATGGCCGTTAAAAGTTACAATCGTGAATATAGAATGAAGAACTTACAAACACTTCCAAGCGATTACAAAAGCAATTTACCATGCAGCGAGTAAGCGTACCACATGAATACGCGCGTTATGCTAAACATGCACAAGCAAAGAAAGACCGTCGTCATTCATGCAAATATCAATGCAAATGTGAGTTTGAAGAGCGCCTTATAATACACATCGCGTGGCATTTCATAATCAAATATACTCAAATCAAAAAGGCATAACCGATAATAACATTCCCCTCGTACCAAAATTTTTCGTACGTTTTGTATTGTGAAATCAATTTTGCAATTATCACGTTCACGTGCTTTTTAAAAAGTGACATTTCATTAAAAACATTTTAAGAGCTCGTAAAAAAGATTGAATTAGATTGACAAGTATTATAATAAGTATTCAAGATCTACAAGAAAATTTACATTGCCTCTTTTGCGCTAGTATTTTTAAGAAGTATTCTTGTATGTAAGAATTTTCAAAAAAGGACATTTCGTTGACAGAAAACTTACAAATATTCATAGGGTTAAGTTTTGGTAAAATTAATAACAATCGAATAGTTCCTACAAGAATACTTCTTTCTTCGAAAGAAAATTAATCTAGCTATTGACGTTTAATTAAGATCTAATTGTACCGTACAAAATACTGACCATCTTGGTCTTCATGCAGGGTGGAATGCATCGAATGGATGGACTCCAGCTTTCGCTTGATTCCTCGGCCGAGGGCATGTTCCCTGCCCTCGCACCTCACCGTGCTCACCACACCTTCCGCTTGCTTCAACGTCTCTGACGTATAGATCTGTCAAATACAACTCGATCAACTCAGGCACAAGCTTACCAACCGCATGCTAATATCATATCAAATAATAAACACTTCCAACTAATATTCGCATTAAACCATATGTGTGTATGTTCTTTTTTTCTTTTTAGCAATAGCGTCATCATTCTTTCGAATCGACCGAGCAAATGGATAAGAATGAGAAAGCACACGACTATCAGATCATATCCGTATAGTTCTTCTTTCTCCAACATTTTGTTTTATCGTTAAAACTTATTGTCGTTACTCGAGAAGCTGTTTAAAAATCAATAAAAAAAAAAAAAAGAAAAAAAAGAAAACATAGGCAACGTAGAATCTAACGTAAAACAATCACAAACTTATATAGCAACGCGCTTACGATAAAATGATTAAGAAGGTGGCACGTTTGATTTCATTCTTTCATTTTGACATGCAAAAACAAGACTGATACGAGATAAACAAACTCAAACTTTTTAATGCATGCTCATTGCAAGATTTTTTTTTCGTCATAAGGTATGTATGTGTGTGTATATATATATATATATATATATATATATATATATGTGTATATATATATATACGCATATATATATATATATATATATTATATTATTCGATTATCAGAAGGATATTGTTCAGCAAAAGATTTATTTCTTCTCAATATAAAGAACCATGATCTTTTCAAATAATCCGCTAGCACACGGTTAATAATACGCTTACATTATTGCAATGTATTTACGTTTTAAATAATAACGCTATAGATGGATCGAGCATGTATGCTCCGCGTCGCAAAGGAAAAAAAAAGACGCGCATAAAAAGTAAAAGTAACGTTAGATACAAATTAATTACAAACTTAATGTTAGCGATTTATGATGGGTTCGCAATGAGTGTTTCGCCATTTATCCGCGGCAGCCACTGTGGAACCTATTTCTCTTAATATACAAATTCAATTAAAGTTAATCGATCGACCGTACGAAAGAAAGATGCTATTCCTCGAGCGAGGAATCACTCTCCTCCCCATCGTCACCCTCTTGGGCATATGCAAGTTGACTGTAAACGTAAGGATTTATATACGCTTGTTTGTTTGGTGAATAATTTACGACAGCAATGCCACTAGGGTCAGACCTATAATTATATAAATGGGGATAAAGACCGGGCGCGGCGATACCTACGCCAATGAATTTTTGACAGGCTACATTTTGGGGACAATAGGGAATATTTTCTCGTTCCGAAGTTTTATCTTCGGAATTTTGATCGCTATCTTCTTCGACGATATTATGCTGAAGTTCAATATCGCAAGACTTAGAATCGAATTTATTCGCGTGAGGTAGCATCGTATAATGAGCATGATCTGGCACTAAGGCTTGCTGCCGATACACGTTCGTATTAGGCACATAATGATGACTATGATAGAGGATCGGTTGATAATGCGCTTGTCCTACAATAGGCAACGGATTATTGACATCGATCTCTTGATGAGAGATATCCGTTATTTCTTTAGGGACGCTCAGCTGATCCTCCAGTGGAGAGTGGTCCATTGTGTCTGAATAAATGGAATGATTTGGTGATGATGTGTCCATATGCTCCTGTGAGTCAGCGTATGTGTTTTCTGCGTGTGTCGTATCGGCTGGCTGATGCATGTCTATTAGAGCTAGATGACGGTTACCCTGTTCTACATGGGTACCAACCTGGATCCCAGTAGTCACCGTCGATTCCACGTAAGTCTTCCCATGAAGATTGGGTTGACTTAGTGTGATCTCTTTCGTGGTAACACCTTGAATCCTCCAATCTTCTGACGTCATCGTGATGTCACCAGAATCAGGTTCGCTGCTTGAGACGCAATGAACCATGGGCTAAAACCATACGATTAAAAAATTCGACTTCACGCTCGTCCTTTAAAAAAAAAAAAAAAATAACAAAAAAACAAAAAAACAAAACAAAAGGAAAAAGAAAAAGAAAAAAAAATAGGAAAACCAGAAATATACGATTATTAAAAATAATAATAATTATTATCACGTATTCTAATGTATTATGTTTTATTATGTATTGCTTCTTATATTACCGTAGATGAAGAATGCTGTCTGGCACTGATCGGTGGCGCGGGAGAAGCTGCTCCATGTGTTGTCGTGTCGACAGCTGGACTGTTTGACCGCTGACTATTTCCTGGACTATGCGTAGTCGTATCTGGTGGAGAACCCTGTCTCATCATCGCCGCCTGTACTATATTTGCTTGATTACCAGCTGTTTGAGTCGATACGGAATGCCTCGCCATCAACGGACTGTGTTGATCGATCTGCTGTCCCGTTTTCTCGACAACGGAAGTACTGCTACTAGCAAGAACATATTGCTGCTGTTCTATACTTTGATCAGAGGTAGGAGAATTAATGCTATTTTTTGGAGAAGATGGCGGTTTTCCTGAGATCATGCCCGAACTTAGAATATATGGCTGGTTGTGATCTAGATTTAAAGCTGGATCAACGGGTCCTGCATTGTTCGAAGGCGCTGTCTGAAAATTTGGTATCTGATTGTTCGATACCATAGTGGTTTGTTGTTGAACGATAGTTGTATTTTGCTGAACGAAAGTTGTGTTCTGTTGATTCGGTGCTGATGAAACGGCAATATTCTGAGCGGTCGCGCAAGGTACCATCAACGTTTGGCCGTTCATTTGTATAAATTCCTGTTGGCCCTGCATATTGGGTGGCCTAACCTGAGACGTATTAAATGTCACCTGTTGATTGGGACTAACATTGGCCACTATGGGACTCAATTGATTCCCAAAAGACGTCGTTCCATTTACTAGAAATTGACCACTATTGGGAGACAGGAACTGTGCACCAGGACTGTGCTGTTGAATGATTTTGCTGCTAGTTGCTTGCGGTGCTCTGATCACCATCCCAGCCGGTCCAGCTGCCAAAATACTTTGACTCGGACTAAATATTCCGCTATGACTTTGCACCGGCGTAAGGACATTTTGACCATTTACATTTTGTATTTGTAGCTGCATTCCTATATTTCCAGTATCTTGCAACAAAGTCGCAGTACCGTCGGCAGACATGACCATACTTCCTATTCCAGGCACGATAAACTGTTGGATGGTAGGGAAATTCTGTACCATTCCAGCTGCTCCATTCAACAAATTAACCGGTTGCAAAAGATTTATTTGTTGAGCAGGTTGAGGATTTGTAATAATCTGTTGAGTGTTAAATTGCGCGGACGTTGCACCTGTTTGACCATTCATGACCAATTGAGCGGGTGCACCGCCTTTGCCAGGAACAATTGTAAGGGCCTGCAACATTGGCCCACCTATGCTCTGTGCTTGGAAATTTTGCTGCGCAAAATTCGATTGCGATTGCATCAGCATACCCGCATTTTGTTGAGACGAAGCAATGTGAAGCATCGACGCTACGGTTTGAGGATTGGTCTTTCGTTTTTTGTACGCTTTCTTTTTACTCAGCGCGGATTCGGGTGAAAGTAAAGCCGGTTGACGGTTCACGATACCCTGATTTGTACTCACGTTCCTCGTCACATCTTGATTTGCGTCTAAGATGGACTGAGCATTTTGTATAACGTTCCCGGTAGCAACCGTGAGATGAGGTATTTGTACATTTTGTCCAATACTGTCCATCGTCATAACACCGGGTTGAATAAGAACCGGTGTTTGTATAGCATTAACCAAAACCGTTGGTTGTCCTATCACTTGCTGAGCTACACCAACTGCCGGTATAACTTGACTAACTGCTCCAGTTACACTAGTGACCATCGGCGAAACGGATAACGGTGGCATTGAATTAGCATTAGAAATGATTTTCGGTGGTGGCGGTGCCATCACACCATTAATAGCAGACCCAGTGCTTGCCATTATGAGTTGTCCACCACTGGATACTAAAATATGTCCAGGTGGCAAAGTAGATCCGGTTGGATGCTTCAATATACCACCAGATGTAAGGACATTGTGAACTTGAACGTTCGATTGTGGATGTTGTTGTTGCTGAGCATGCTGTTGCTGTTGTTGCTGCTGCTGTTGTTGTTGCTGCTGCTGTTGTTGTTGTTGTTGTTGTTGTTGTTGTTGTTGTTGTTGCTGTTGATGCTGTTGTTGTTGTTGTTGCTGCTGTTGTTGTTGCTGTTGTTGTTGTTGTTGTTGTTGTTGTTGTTGCTGTTGATGCTGCTGTTGTTGTTGCTGATGTTGCTGTTGTTGAGTCTGTGGCATTGGTGAATTAATTGTCGCTTGAGGTACCTGAATACTACTTACTACACTCTGAACCATCTCCAATGGTGACTTCGATACTGTGATCGTCGACGATTGACTAGGTGTAAGGGGTATCGAATGTGGATGATGCGCCGTTGTCGACGTCGCTGTTACATTCACGAGAGCGGGCGATGCCGTTGTTGGCTGTTGAGGCTTATTGGAAAGAATGTTTAAAATAGCGGGGTTAGGCATCCCCAAGGGCGTATTTATAGATACGGTCGCCGTATTCGCTCTTCCAGCAAGCACAGACGTAATTGTATTACTACTAACCGTATGTCCGCTTGCCATAGTCGTTATCACGGACGACGTACTGGTAAAAGAATTTAATGGTATCCTTGAAACTGTATTCACTGTATGTGGATGTGGTTGATAGCCATCTAAAGATAGCTGTCTCGTACTGACAGCCTGTCTTTTTGGTAGCTGAGACGTTATATTGTCCATAGGCGCAGAATATGTTTGAGAAGGAGATGTACTTGGTGAAACAGCATTGGGATTATTTGCGACTGTACACGACATTTCCAAGTGCTGTTCCAAACTGTTATTAGACGATGATTGCGAAGGCTGCGGTGCCTGAGGAGTTAACGGTTGAGTTGCAAACTGATTCGATGAAGATGGATGAGAGTGTGGAGTTAAAGGTTGAGATGGTAATTGACCAGACGACGATGCAAGAGAATGGGGCGTTGGTGGTTGAGAATAACTGTGCGGGGTCGATGGTTGGGATGAAGTTAAACTTTGAGGTGTTGCTGGTTGAGATATTCCAGGTGTTGAGGAAGCAGGGACATCCGAATTAGCTGGACTATTTGTACCGATCGGTGAACCATGACTAGTACTAACAGTACCTCCTTGAATAGGTCTTGAATCAATTTGTTGTTGACTCCCTTGATATTTCTCACCAAACGTCGACGATGTAACTGGATCCTCGCGTTGATCAGAATGCAATACGTATTGTCGATGTAATTGCTGTTTGTTGTATTGATCTTGAACGAAGGGTTGATTGTCACCACTGCTAACACAGCCATGGCAAGGGCTACCGTCGGAATCGATGGCACCATTACTAGACGTCGGCGTCATACTGCTGTGTACCACTACTGGTGAAGTGGCATGATTTTTCACAGAATTAAATGTTGTACTTGAAGGACTGGCAGCAGAGGAAGGCTTTGGTTGCGCAAGATAGGGATTACTCGCTGTATGAGTACTATGATTCGTTTGTTGTACTTTCGGGCTGTTCAATATGGCCACTTGAGTGTTATTAACGCCAGTTTGCCGCGATATCGTACTATTTAGTAAAGCGGTTTGCTGTGCTAAATAACCACTAGGATCCTCTAAAAATGAAGGACCACTGCTGTTAACCGTCGAACCAATTTGATCGCTATTCTGTTGCGCTTTGTCATTAAATTCGTCAATTGGACTTGGTATTGGCTGATCGAGACCATTATTAGTCCTCATATCTGATGTACCATGCTGACGCTGTTTTTTCATCATGCTCTTAGTTGACTTGGCTTTCTTCCTCGCTACCTCGTCGGTCCAGGTTGACGTCTGTGGAATGTGATGATGGAGAGGAGGAACACGATCAAAAGAATTGCAAGTGATATTTTGGACCGTAGTTAATGAAGTCTGATTAGTCGTAACAACTGTACGATTTTGTTGCCACGGAGGTGCTCTCGCGTTAAAATGTATATTTCCTGCTTGTCCGCTAGTTGGTCCCATACCCGATTGTACTTCTGTAGCATGGTTAATAGTTGGACTTCTTCCCGCGTGGCTGACTAAAGTGTATTGTTGTTGATGACCAAATTTGGCTTCCACAGTCGATATCTTCTGAGTATCAAAGTTTCTCGCTGGATATTGAACTTGGCCTTGCGTATACATTCGTTGTGCATTTTCGTGAGGATTATTTGACAGATTTCCATTCTCAACGATTTGATGCCGCTGCAAGTTATGATTATGCATTAACAGCTGTTGTTGCTGTTGTTGCTGTTGTTGTTGCTGTTGTTGCATTTGCTTAGCACTTAAATCATCTTCTGTAGCTGGTTGCGTACGACCATGTCTATTTTGCAAATCAGAAGGATTGATTCCACTCATAACGGACCCGCCGTTAGATTGCTGTATAATATCCATCGTATGATGAGATAATTGCTGATTAGGATATTGAGCCTGCACGCACATTTGTGACAACTGCTGTTGATGTTGCTGCTGTTGTTGTAGTTGTTGTATTTGCATTTGAAATGGATCGATAGTTTGAGTCTGCATACCATGCTGATCTTGTTGCTGCTGTTGCTGCTGCTGCTGTATTTGATGTTGATGAAGTTGATGTTGAAGCGGATGAAGAACAGGTTGCGACATTTGCGAAGATTGTAAATGATGTACGTAACCTTCTTGAGGCAGCTGCGAATTATAATTTCCTGTTTGCTGTTGATCCATTTCCGATGTTAAATGCTGCTGTTGTGGCGGTTGCATATTATGTTTCTGAATTTGTTGTATGTGAAGCTGCTGTTGTTGATTCAAATGTTGTTGTTGTTGCTGCATAACGTGCAAGGATTGTTGATTCAACTGATTTATGTAATGAGGAACTTGCTGTTGAGATAATTGATTCACTACAGCGTTGGGATGTGGCTGTTGTTGCTGCTGCTGTTGTTGCTCCTGATGTTGTTGCAACAACGGCATATGCTGCATTTGTTGATGATGAGGTAAAAGTTGTTGAGGTTGCTGTTGCTGTTGATGCTGCGATAAATGTTGCTGCATCAGTTGTTGTTGTTGCTGTTGCTGTTGCTGCTGTTGCTGTTGTTGCTGCTGTTGCTGTAGTAATAATTGTTGGTGCTGTTGCTGCAAAAGCTGCTGCTGTTGTTGGGTCATATTATTGAAATTAGTACTTTGCTGATTCATAATTAGCGGATTTCCCATTATCATCCCAGGCATATTGTGCTGATTTAACCGCTGTTGAGAATTTCGTACCGAACTATTTACGTCGTGATTTTGAGAGGGTGAATTTAACGATTGATGGCAGATTTGTTGATTGCTTTGTTGCATCTGCAAATTAGGGATCGCGATCGGCCACACCTGCAAAGAAAAGTGCATTTGTAATAAGCCATTATTATCGCCAAAGCAATCAAAGAAGAATTATGAGCGGTATTTACCTGCGATCCATTAGGCACCGATGAACCTTGAACTCCCGACGTGGAAACAGCAGCGATAGCTCTTTCCCGCTGTGCCAGAAGTTGCGATACGGAAACTCCTGAGTACAAGCCCCCTATACCCACCAGTTTTCTCTTCTTTTTCTTACTGAGACCATCTGCGCATACAAGTTGATAACTTGTTATTACGTAATATAATTAAGATCCATCTTAATGTAAACAAACAAGTCAATTAATTTATCAGTTAAAAAATAGAAAATCTTCACGGGTATAAAATTATAAAAAAAAAAAAAAATGTAATAATGTTTCGGAAACTTTTTAAAAGCTTTTTATCGTTCGAAACAATTACACGAGAGATAAAATGGGGTCGCTTAAAAAAATATTAAAATCAGCATTTGTATTCGTTCGTGAGAGCATCTATGCCGGAAGCTATCGACCGAGTGTACACAAGTGCCGGTAAAGTGCTATAACAGTCGTCGACACTTCGAAATTGCTGTGATTTACGAGGGCTACGATGAAGGGCGAACGAGAAGAGAGAAAAGGTAGCTTTCAACGGGGGGTCTTTTATCTGTAAAGCTACAACGGATAATTATTCTCCAGCGTGAACACCAATGGAACGGGGTTGAAGAGATAACTCGGGCCGAAGGAAACGAAGGAGAAGAAAGAGGACGAACGAGAGGTGGAAGGGGGTGCGGCTAGTAATGAATCTCTACTCCGCAGTAAGGCACCTCCTCATTCTCTCTCTTTTACCCCTACTACCTTCTCACTGTATCTCTATCTCTGTTAGTGGCGGCGGTTTAACCCGATTTTCAAGGGGACGAAGATTTGCGTAAAATCTTCCAAGCATTTTGTGGCTTCCGAGGGGGGGTTTCACATCAACGCGCCAATCATTCCCTTTCACCCTTATTTTCGAGGGAGCTGTAATCAACAGTGTAAGCTGTAAATCTTCCTAATGATAAGCGCAATGGAATAATTCTATTCACGATAATTTTGTAATATTCTTCAAACAAAAAATTAAAAAATATATTAGCATAAAGTGATCGAATGTCTACAATTTAACGGCAACACTTTAACCCAGAATGCACTATCATGTGATCCTCGATTATAATATCATCAAAATATATCGAGTAAAACTAAAAGATGTATAAACACATCGTTGGTATTCCACTAACTCGATTGACGGTGCACACGAAGCGACACCAAAGCGATCGAATGAGAGACGTGAGTTAAAAACTCGTGACTATGGGAAGGCAAACTCACAGCATGAAAGGTGAGTTGATCGTCGTTTTCCCGACGACAACGTACGGAAAGTCTAAGACTTTCGAGACAGCCGAGAAGCGAGTTGCCGGCGATCATTGGAGATTAGCCCGGATCAGACGTTTCGTGGTTGAGGCGTCGTTGCAGACTGAATACTCGTGATTTGAAGTGCGCTTGCGCGACAATGAGGGGCTACAGAGAGCGACGAGGAGGAGAAAGAGATTGCAAGGGATTGCACGTTAGTCCGGGCAGGCGCAAGAATCACGAGCGGACAGTCGCGAGACCGCGGACTACCACCACCGTCTCGTCTCTTTTCTCATCTACTCTCGCCCGTCTCTCGTTTCACGTTGATGTGTAGTTCGCGTTGGTATGCGTTACTCGCTTCGCTCCCTTACTCCTCATCTCTTCGTATGAAATTAACCCTTATCAAGTCTGTGTCTACCAGCAACGACGAAGATAGGGATGCCTTCCCCACCTCGAGAGTCGTCCGGGCTTCTCCACCACCACCATCACCACCACCAGCAATACCGCCACAACCAGCAGCATCAGCTCCATCGCCATCTCCTTCACCGTGACTACCACCACCACGCATCGCTTGTCGTTGGTAGCGAATAGAGAGCGGATTCTTTCCTCCTCCCGGGACTTATTGATCGGCCGCGCGATAAGAAGACACGAAAGGCCGATTGGTCCCTTTTCCGGACATCTCGCAGGGTGCGCGTTTCCTTCTTCTATCACAATTCCGAGCTATCCTCGACATGTTATCAAGAGCAAAAGCGATAAGCGTCACAGGAGCAGATCAAAAGGATCCTTTCAATTTTCCTTTGATAGACAGAATGGAAAACGCGCGGTCGTTCGCCAGATATCTATACACGTATACATGTATACATATATATATATATATATATATACTCTCAAATAATAGATACAACTTCAATTTGCAATTTTCACACTAACTCTATTAAATAAAAAGCTCTAAGGATTTATCGAATGGTTTTTCTTTTTTTTTTCTTTTTCCTTCTTTCTTTTTCCTAAAAAATCCTTCTTCGTAAGAAAGATTCTTTCGTAAAGAAGATTTAATAATTTTTTTGTCGAACTTATTCGTCAACCAATAATGATTTTCGATGGCAAACAACTTAATGTCATGTCATTTATTATAATCGCAAATACATCCCTTTCGGACAAAGTTCCTTGAAAATATTCAATGCCAATAATAGATGGATATAACAGAGGGAGAAGGGAATTGAGGCCGGATGTTGAGAGGGCTGTAGAGATGAAGAGAGAAAGAGAGAGGATGGAAAAATGAGAAGAACCGCAAAACACACGAAACGCACGAAGTACACGAGATGCATCGCTCGTGAAATCATTCGACGTTGGGATGTCGGAGTTTAACCAGCACGCATTACGCCGACGTGAGACAGGCATGATCGATCGACGAAGAAGAGGAAAATTGTTTACGAGTGGAAATTGTTTAAGAGGGCATAAAATCGTGAACGGGCATGCGCGAGCACACCACAAAATGGGGATGGACGACAATTCTCCTCGAGTGTATAATGCATTTCCACCACCCCATTATTGTAACGGTTTCATGACGGAATTCAATTTATACCGCCCAGTATGCTGTAATATCCTGCACACCTCGAACACGATAATAATACCTACTATTCTTCCATGATTCGTTTATTTGGATTGTCTATTTTCTATCCACGATGTGTAATACCTAAAACGATCGCAAACGAAATTTATGATATAAGTCTATAAAATATTACGAGCAACCAAATTCTCCCGTTCTACTTTTATACAAGCGTACATTTGAAAGCTATTTAAACGTCCTCTTTGTCGACCACTTCGTAGACGCTTTTTAATTTCACTCCGTCTATTCTATGGGGAAAAAGAAGAAAACTGCTGCTACTGCTGCTATTCCTACTACTACTACTATTACTATTACCACTACTACTACTAGTACTAGTACTACTATTACTACTACTACTATTACCAATGCTTGTTCGAAAGCCGTAAATTAAAATAATCATTATTACGAGTTAACGAGATAAAAGAGACGAACGACGAAACGTACTTTAGGAAAAAATTCATTAAAAATTTTTTACGACTTTTCATCGAACGCAAGCGTTTTCCTGAATATTTGTAGTTCGATTAGAAAACTTGTTTCTTCCAGAGAGCTTAAATTTATTCGTAGATACTTTTTGCCGCGAAAAAAAAAATAAGTGTAAAGTAGAAAAAAAAGGAATAATAGTAATAGTAATAGTAATGATGATAATGATAATAATAATAATAATAATAATAATAATAATAATAATAATAATAATAATAGTAATAATAATAATAATAATAGTAATAATAATAATAATAATAGACAGAAAAGCGATGTTTCTCGTGAACGTAAAAGAGAAAAATGCACGTTGTAGGTGTACACTTGTAACGTGTAGAGGTAGAAAGATGAAAAAAAAAAAAAATAGAGAGAAATCACAAGACCCTTTCATTTCCCGTTTCTTGTCGCTCTTATACCGATCTTCAAAGGGTAGGAATATCATTGAAGGGGTGAAGACTGCGATCTCTCTATCTTGTCCTCTCGACTACCTTGTATCACCGCTTAGCATCACTTTAGACGACCATAAGCGCAGACATACTCATTCTCTCTCGCTCTCTCTTTCTCTCTCTCTCTCTCTTTCTCTCTCTCTCTCTTTCTCTCTCTCTCTCTCTCTCTCTCTCTCTCTCTCTCTCTTTCTATTCTTCATTTTA
>NC_062189.1:15785046-15790046 GCF_912470025.1 Vespa velutina
CGTCCTCTGTTCGAGATAAAATTACAACGACGCCCACGCGAGAACCGAGAGGTGAATTATCGCGGCTCGTTGCACTTTTCACAGCGCATCTCCCTCTCTCTCTCTCTTCTCCTCCATTTCTTCTGTACCACCCTCGACCATGGACCACGCGTCCAAGCGTGACCAGCGTGCTATCCATCCTGGAGTCGCTTGGTTTCTGAATAACCGTCGAGCGAAGAACGTCGTCGAAGAAATAATTAACGGGCATCAGAGAAAAAGAAGAGAGAGAAAAAAAGATAAAGACAGATAGATACATAGAGAGAAAGAGAAAGAGAGAGACGATTCTTTTTCTTTTCCTCTTATATATAAAAGAACGAAGGAAACGAATTTAAGTTCAACAATATTTTTTTTCTTCTTTTTTTCTGTTTTTGTTTTGTTTTGTTTTGTTTTGTTTTTTTTTTCTTTTTTCTTTTACCTTACTCCTTTTGCCGAGCTTTGAGGTAATTTAATGGAGGCGGTTAAATTAACTGCTCGACGCGAATCGTTCGACGGAACAGAAAAGGAAGATTCACCTCGCTGGGTTTTGCCATGGTATAAGAGCATCTCGCGCGAAGACATTCCACTTGAGATCGCGCTTGATCGTGGAACGCGTTGATGGGTCTTTCGGAGAAGCAACCTCGATCGATGGAAAGCGAGCTTTCTTGTTAGTCGATCAAAGGGATGCGCTCGATCTGTTCTTTCTTCTTTTCTTTTTTTCTTCTTCCTCCTCTTCTTTTATTACTTTTTTTTACCCCGTATCGTCGTATCAGGAGTTCTCGTTAGCAATGATTTTTAAAAGCGTGCAACTTTTCTTGCCCCTTTTCGTTGATTCGATAATCCCAAAGTGAAATTTTTTTTTTGTCCATCGACAAAAATCTACGTCCCATTTCTTCATTTCTTTTAATTTCTTCATTCGGACATTCAATCGTCTCTCGTCATTCTAATTAATTTAGAAATGAAATTTGCAAAAACAAAAATGATTATTCCAATTTTCTTTCATAATTCAACGATATTCGATAAAATCTAAACCCGATCGATTGATATTCGTAACAAGTGATCTCAACTCGTATTAATTGACTCATGCGAAAAAGTAAAAAAGGTAAAAAGAAAAAAGAAAAAAAGAGGGATCGAAACGCTTAACATCAAATTGGAGATATTCGAAATCCAATTCGTGTGCGAGAGGCGTCATCAATGTCAAATAAGCGAATGAAAAAGGTCACCGATTAATTTACCAGCGATATGAAGACCTTCATAATCGTCGACGGACTCGAGGGAGAACGATTTATACGAGTGAACGCGTATAGACAAGAAAAAGAGAAAAATAAAGAAAGAGAGAGAGAGAGAGAGAGAGAGAGAGAGAGAGAAAGAGAAAATTCTGCTAACATAGATTCAATAAAGAAAGACCAAATCTATAGATAGATGAAAGTTCATTCTCGCAACGATATCGACCGATCTGTCTGTACTTTTCATTCTTTTCTATAGAAAAAGGAAGAGGGAAAGAGAGAGAGAAAGATTGTAACGATAATGCGAGTTATAAGTCATGCATGAGTAAGAAAAATCATACTTTTTTTTAATATCTCTCTCTCTCTCTCTCTCTCTCTCTCTCTTTCTCTCTTTTTCTCTTTCTTGCATTCATCTTTTCCATTTAACTTTGGAATAAAGCAAATCTCAAGCCCATCAATATCCTGTCACCAATACAAGGACACTATTCGATAGCCAATAGTCCAACGAAGAAAATAGAAATATAAGGAAGAAAAGTATCGTCTTTCCACAGGAAAGAGTAGGTTTCGTCTCTTTCAACCCCTCTTTCTTCGTGCGGCTTGGCACCGAGAATAATGTATCTCCGTTGAAACCGACAGTCCGTTTTACGTCACGCTCCGAGCCGATCTGGCAAAGTGCCCAGATTTTATGGACATTTCCGTGGCACATACTACGTGCACCGTTTCTCCAGGATATTCGTTTATAATACGTACGCCGAGAGAGGTAAAATTAATTTCGCTTCAAGATGACGACGACGACGACGACGACGACGACGACGACGACGACGACGACGACGACGATGACGACGACGACGACGACGACGACGACGTCGATGAATATGTGGTTGTACGTGTGCGCGTTCACATAGAAAAGAAAAGTTCTCCGCCTCTCTCGACGATCCCGATAGAATTTATTACAGGATCTCTCGGTTCGTTGCAAGAAAAGAAAAAAAAAAAAACAAAAAAAAAAAGAAAAAAACAAAAAAGAAAAAAAAAGGAAAAGAGAAAAACAAGAAATAGAAAAGAAAAGAGAAGGAAAGGAAAGGTAAAAGAAAAGAAACTAGAAAAACGATGGTGCCCTTTTAAAGAAACGTCATCAGAGTATCCTTTCAAGTATAATACTCGCATAATCGTCAATTATGAGAAGAACGTAAACGTCCCCTTTGAGTTCTTCCTGCCAATCAATTACCGTACTGATAATTAATTGCGATATAGAAAGAGAGAAAGAGAGAGAGAGAAAGAAAGAGAGAGAGATAGAGAGAAAAGAAGAAGAAGAAGAAGTTAGGAGTAGCTTAACCAAGAGAGTCGCTTAATTGAAAGTAAAAAAAATATTAAAATAAAACGATGACTCTCTTGTTATCGAGTCGGCTATGAGAAGACCGAAACAATTTGCTCGTTGTGCTTTTTATCCCTTTTCGATTCGACTCGACGACGACGACAACGACGACGACAACAAGGAGAAGGACGACAACAGTAAAAAGAAGAGAAGAAAAATAAGGGAAAAAAATATGAGAAGGGAAGAGAAGGGAGGAGAAGGGAAGAAAGAGAGAGAGAGAGAGAGAGAGAGAGAGAGAGAGAGAGAGAGAGAGAGAATATACGGAAAGGAGAAAAAAGAAGGAGCTTATTCAAGATGGCGCGTATATTATGAGTAAGGCCTTAATTAGTTGGTCGGCAAGTATGTTCGCAAAATACATACATACATAGAGAGACAGAATACGCGTGAGAAAAAAGAAATGGGTTGAGTAAAAGATGGTAGTGCAATTTATTCGAAAAATACTACGTCCTGTCGTATTAATATCGAAGAACGACAGGTAAAACACACGTCTCGATCCAATGTAATACCACAGTACTTTGTTGAGTTGCGACGACGAATAATAATCGAAGGAGTATCGAAAGAGTCTCTCTTTCGCTCTCCGTTTATCGATCACATTATGGCTGTCATGCCGGACATCGACTCGGGAACCTTCGAATACCAATCGAGAGAAGCCGACTCGAAGAATATCGATTTCGCATTTTCTTCCTTCCTTCCTTCTTTATCTTTATCTTTATCTTTATCTTTATCTTTATATCCTCTATCTTTTTTTTTACCATCGACATGTGTGCGTTTAACACGACAAAATTATCGTTCTATCATTAAATGCTACTTTAAGTACAACATAAATTATGATTTAATTAAGAAAAAAAAAAAGAGGGTGTTTGTTAATGAAAAAAGAAGAAAGAAATATTATATAAGGATAAAAAGAAAAAAAAAAGTAAAAAAAGAAAAAAGAAATATTATTACGAAAAAATGTGATAAAAGACGTGAATAATCCTAATGGGAAATCGATATGTACCTAAGTTATACAAGAGAATGCGATAATCCCTAGAGTAAAACTGGCTTCGTTGAAAACCGCAAGAGAGTTCTCCTCTCCTAGTAGTTTAACTCGATTAAATTTAAAATCAATTATGAGAATGGTTGGTAGGTCGTATCCGAGGAACGTCTCTTGTCGTGAAATTGAACGAGATAGAGAAAGAGGAAGAATATAGAAAAACGAAGAAAAAAAAAAAGAAAAAAAAGAAAAAAAAGAAAAGAAAGAAGAACATTCCTTGGAAAAGAGATATGAGAATGAGGGTGGTGGTAGTGTTAGTGGTATTAGTATTAATAATAGTAGTAGTAGTAGTAGTAGTAGTAGTAGTAGTAGTAGTAGTAGTAGTAGTAGTAGTAGTAGTAGTAGTAGTAGTAGTAGTAGTGGTAGTAGTAGTAGTAGTAGTAGTAGTCGTAGTGGTAAGAGTCTGGACAAAAACATAAATCGTCGTAAAGCAAGGCACGTGAGCTCGTACGACTAGCGACGGGATGCCAGCAATTATGTAACTATTCTGCGCCGATGCTCGAACGATTAAATCTTGAAAGAGAAAGAGAAAGAGAGAGAGAAAGAGAGAGAGAGAGAGAGAGAGAGAGAGAATGAAAGAGAGAGAACGTAATGCGTGCGTGTATCGTCGTGCATGGTTCGTCGTGCCGTCGCCCTTGCTTCTCTCACATAAAATCTCTTACAAATGTGTTCGAGTCAAAGAATGCCGTGGGATTCTACGGATTGAAAAGGCGGATATTCGAGTCGATAATAACCGTAAAGATTCGGCTGACGAAGAGCGTTCGAAAGAGATACGAGGAGGGTCGAACGATCTCGAAAACAGAAAGAGAGAGAAGAGAGAGAGAGAGAGAGAGAGAGAGAGAGAGAGAGAGAGAGAGACATGCCCATGGTTTATGTATGTATAGTGCTCGGTTTTTAAACGAGTCCAAACGAGAAACAGCGGTCCACCATCCCCCAATGTTAACCACTCGAGTGATTGGCAAGAAATCGCGCACCACCCTGAATGCCCGAAAAACCGGTATGAATTATGGCACCGAGATAAAGTCAATTCTAAGGTCTTTGATGATCAGCGATCGTAGAGCGGCTCCTCTTGGACGCCGAGTTTTTCTGCGACTTATGGCAGAGGACTACTACTACTCTATACGCGAGAGATCGTTCTTCTCTTGAAATTCTTCGATGATTCCCAAACATTTTTCCTTTCGATATTAAAATGGAAAAAAAGAAAGAAAATAAAAGAAAAGAACGAAATAAAATGAGAGGAAAGAAAAAGAAAAAATTTTAACGAATAACAGATGAAACATCTATATTTATTTTTCTCTTCGTACGCGAATATAAAAATAATCAAAGAACATTTCGCATGTGTCCGTTCGAAAAC
>NC_062189.1:15795046-15810046 GCF_912470025.1 Vespa velutina
TACAACCAACTACAAAAGTGTATTACGATATTGGTTCGATGAATCGAATGAAATGTATCAGCACTTCGTGACCTGGTCAATTTGCAGGACAAGCTCTGCGATTAATTCAAAGAACACGATTAGTTCGAAGAAATGATTTTTCTTAGGTGTTACACTGACTAGTTCCTGAATCGATTGAAATTGAATTACCGAACTGGAACATACATATATATATATATATATATATATATATATATATATATATATATATATATATATATATATATATGTATGTATATGTATGTATGTATGTATATACGTGCCGTACGTACATATATTACGACAAGCAAGGAGAAGGTAAATAAAAGAGAAATTATCAGAGTCGATCTTTTGAAAAATTTAACTTGACTCTTCTCGCCGATCGACTACAGCAATGCCGACACGTTCCGGCTATATTCGCGGGCGTTAGTAAGTCGCTGACGGGGTTCATGTATTGTGTAAGTGTAAGATAGGTGTGTAAGTAAGTACGTAGTAGGTACCTACGTATGTACGAAGGACTCGGTTACTGCTGCATGAGTTGGTGACCTTGAGTCACGCACGCTCGAGCGCCTCTTCGAAGAGCAAGGGAAAAGGATGAGGAGGATGAAGGTTGGAGGATGCAGGAGAAAGAGGAGGAGGAGGAGGAGGAGAAGAAGAAGAAGAAGAAAGAAGGGACTGGAGAGGAGAGAGAAAAACTCGCGAAGGCGAAGGACGATGTGGAGGAACGAACTGAGAGAGGAGACACGCGTTCGAAGGGAGATAGAGTGAGAACAAGAAAGAAGATGAAAGAGAGAAAAAGAGAAAAAAAGAGAAAGAGAGTGAGAGAGAGAGAGAGAGAGAGAGAGAGAGAAAGACAGACAGAGACGGAAGGAAACAGCAAAGAAAGAATCAAAGTGAAAGGAACGAGGAGAACTTTACGACGAAGAAAGAACTATCTTGAGAGAAAAAGAGAGAAGAGAGAAAGGAAGTAGTAGGTGTACGAGTCTGTGCAGACTGAAGAAAAGTAGAAAGGGAACGTGTGTGTCGATCGTATTTTTATCGACATTCGCACGAATTCAACGTTCTTCGTTCGATCGATCGATATAGAACGTAAGATTTCTCTGTCTAGCCAACCCCATGTCTTTTATCATGATTTGACATTTATTTGTACAATGTATCTCGAATACTTAGAGTTATCTGTCTTCGAGGGTACTCGAAGATTTACGAAATAATCGAAGAAATGTTCTGAAAGAGCAGAGCATGACTTCCGTTTTAAAAAGGTCATCTTTCTCGATTGAGAATTTCATTGATCCCAATTAAAATAAATATTCTCTTTAAATTATTTTACAATGAACAAATAATATACACTAATCTCTAATCGTTCATAAACCATTAGCAATTATATCACGTATTGATCGTTGTAACAAAAAGACAAGGTGTCATTTTCACGTAGAAGAAAATTCAATGTAAATTTGTAGATAAAATCGATTGAAGAAAAAGAAGAAGAAGAAGAAGAAAAAGAGAAAGAAGAAGAAATTGAGAAACGCTGTTCCGGAAAGCACGAGTACGAACACGAATACGAGCACGAGCACGAGCACGAGCACGAGCACGAGGATACATAGCCGTTAAGCGGGAAACCAAAGAGAGGTAATCCTCGATCGGCTCCTCTCGCACCTACCAAGAATCGAAGAGCCAAGGAAGGCCAACAGGCCGATCTTTGCTACTACTATACTAGTCCGGCTCGTTTAAATCGCACGATCCGGCTTCAAGACGATTAAGAGTGCTATCGCAAAATCTCTGAACGCGCCTACTACACGTTATAACAGTTTGTATGACAAAATCGATACTCGTTAAGCTCTTAGGGAAACCTTTCGAAGACAAGAAGCGTAAGGAACGAGTAGAAATGGGGAAAGAAACTAAGAGGAGAAGGAGGTTAACTGCTACTAGAATTCCTCAACGAATTTCTATATCATAAAAAGGAGTAGGCCTTCTCAGAAGGTTTTCTCTTTATACGAAGGACAAGTAGAGAATCGCGATCGGTGATAAAAAGAGGCGGATTAATCGTGTCGCGAGTGGACAAAATTGAAAAGAGGAAAAGGAAGCCGAGTGAGATACGAGAGAAAGAAATGGGAGGAACGTCTTGTTGAGTTCGGTATTCTTTCGATCGTGGCACGAGACTATTCTTTACTCTTCTGCACGTGACACCACAGGCTCGTAACGAGACAAGTGCCGGTTGGGTGGCTACCTCCTCGCGGCCGCCGGTCTTCGCTCCCTTTCGAAATCGAGAGTCCATTGCTCGGCCGCGCAAAACCAGTCGGCCGGGAAAGAAAAAAGAGAAAGAAAGGAAAGGGAGAAAGAGGCGGCAGCAAGCAGCAGCTAACAGCGGCTTACTTGCTCACTCGCTTGCTCCTTCGTTCGTTCGTTCGTTCGTTCGTTCGTTCGTTCGTTCGTTCTTTTCTTCCTTCGTTCGTTCGTTCGTTCGTTCGTTCGTTTCGTTCCTTCCTTCGTTCATTCCTTCGTTCATTCGTTCATAGTCCTCGAGGGAATCTACGCCGCGGTGAATCATGTTTTCCCGCGGCGACTACTCACTTTCAAGAGCCGCGTGTTATCCACGTTAAGCGCTCAATTTCTAATCCCAACACTACACACCGGATATATCTCTTTTCTTAACACACGTTACTTACGTATACTTTATGTACATGCTTATCTCTATCTCAAATATATCTTTTTCTAATAATCGAAGATATGTAAATATGCATGTATCTTCGAAACGTTTTCGTATTTTTTTTTGTCTATTTTTTATTTTTTTTTTTTTTTTAATTTTCGCTTGTTTCGTTCTTATTCTCTTTTTCCTTTCTTTTTTTTTTTTTTTTTTTATTTGCTTTTTGTTCTTTCTTACTCGTCCCAAGAAAATTTCATTCGATCAATAATAATATATTTTCTCTTATTCGAAAGAGGATTTAAAAGATATCGTTTAAAAGAGACGAATATAATCGGAGCAACGAAAGAGAAAAAGAAAGAAAGAAAGAGAAAGAAAGAGAAAGAAAGAGAGAGAGAGAGAGAGAGAGAGAGAGAGAGAGAGAGAAAGAGAGAGAGAAAATTAATGGCAAATCACGTTTTACTTCGTCGCTACTCGCTGTCAATAGCACTCGACAACTACGACGTGAGCACGTTAAGTGTTCAACTTCTAATCCAAGCGAGCCAGCTAAATGTCTGCCACTAATTGAACGCGTTCTTTCGCAAACGACTTCCCTTGGTTGCGCGGCAAACCATTCATACAAGAGTATTTCCCGTTGCGATATTCAAATGATACTCGAGCTCGGGGAAGATTAACCATCAAAAAAAAAAAAAAAAAAAAGAAAAAAAAAGAAAAGAAAAAAAAAAAAAAGAATTATTCTCCGCGGGAGTATATAACTTTTCTTTCTATCTTCTACAATCCTTTCTAGAGTTTCCATTGTGTATTGCCATATAGAGAATCTTAAGAAAGAAAAGTATCTATTCGAAATGCAAGTCATTATTTTCCTTACGATAATCCGCTATGAGAATATTTCAAAGAGGAGAATGAGAATATTTCATCCTTTATCGAGAAAGATTGAATTGAAAATAACGCGTCTCGAGAGGTTACACGTAGAGACAGACGCGGATACATAAACAGATATAGATATAGATATAGATATAGATATAGATACAGATACAGATACAGATATATACAGACACACACATACATACATACAAACGTAGCATACACATACGTACGTAAGTACACATCTATCTATCCAAAGCGATGACCTCTCTCAGGATCATCGAGGCTACGATCGCAAAGAGTCAAAGTACCGATCTCGGAGCTCGCTCGATTGAAAAATGAAGGTTAGATCGGGGTAGTGTAAGTACTTGGACATAAATTTGCTATTCCCAAAGGTGATTTATCGCGGTCGTAGATAACAAATGTTAAGCGGGATCGACGAGGAAGGTGAAGAAGAAGAAGAAAAAGGAAGGGATCGTGGAGGAGGTCGAAAGAGCGACTATTACGAATAGGAAAAGAGAGAAAGAGAAAGAGAGAACTCAAAGGAGGATGTAAAGAAGAAGGTACGGAGTTGGAAGAAAGGGCCTCGTCGTTATTTACTAGCGACCGTGCATTGACTATAAGAGCACTATAAGAGGCTGACGACTGGTACCGAAGACACGATTTACCCGATGTACTGTATATACGTCCTGACGTTCTAACGCACACGTGTACACGCATACATACATATATAGACGTATACGCGTGTACATATATAGGGAGATCGGAGGAACAGGGCGGCGTGGATGCAACGGACTAACAGCACCGTGGAATGCCGTCGTAGTGGCGCTCAACTCGCCTCTTTAATTCACACGTGCTCCTTTGCCACCTTCTCTTCTCTCTTTGTCTTACTCTTTTTCTCTATTTTCTTTCTTTCTTTCTTTCTTTCATTCTTTCTCTACTACCTTTTTTGCTCTTTCTCTACCTATCTCTTTTTCCATTCACATTCACCCAACAACAAGGTATCGCCAAGTTTCTCGTCGCTAATCGATGACTATAAAACTGACTATTCTCTCTCTCTCTCTCCCTCTCTCCCTCTCTCTCTCTCTCTCTCTTTCGAATTTTTCTTCTACCAAGCTGGCAACTTTGTTCCAAGAGGGAATCATACTTTTAATACTAGGAAATCTCATATCTATTACTATGATTACGAAAAGACTATATCCCTCCCCCCCTCCCGCCGTTTATCTTGATTATTCTTGAACGAAAAAATTTTTTGAAATTTAATTAATAACCAAAAAGAAACAAAGTATTTAAAGTATTTATATATAAAGATAAAATACTCTAATGGAAGGAGGGGGATGAGAGGGTGAATATAAAAACAGCAATAATTCATTAGTCATAACAAAGATGCAATATCCGACGAGAGTTAGAAATGTGAAGGTAAGTGTCCGATCAAAACGTGGAAGAGAGAAAGAGAGAAAGAGAAAACGAAAACAAGAAAAAAAGAACTGTATATATTTTAAAAGGATCGTATTTGCGTCTAGCGAACTTTCGAAAGATTCCACACAAGGATATTGTCGAGAGAAGAAATAACGATTTGCCTGCCGGACAGAATAAGAGAGAAAAAGAAAGACAAAGAGAAAAAGAGAGAGAAAGAGAGAAAGAGAGGGAGGAAGGGAGAGAGAGAGAAAGAGAGACCACTTCGAGCAGCAAGAAAATCGATTACTCCGACGTTTCCCTTCTTAGGGACTGCTTCGGTATTCCCTGCGGCAGATTGGCATCGAGTACTGTCGCATAAATAGGTAAGGATCCGATACATTATTCCCGAGTTGTGCTTCGGACGGACTCGAGCCAGGAGGAGTTCCGAGTTGCAGCTTATCGCGAGGAACGTTTAAAAAAGCGCGCTCGAAACGTGTTTTTGCGGATAAGAGAAAAGGAGTCATTCCTATTGGTAGAAGTGTTCCTTGTTACTCGTCAGAAAAAAAAAAAAAAAAAAAAAAAGAAGAAAAAAAAAAAAAGAACAAGAAAAAGGAAAAAAAGAAAAACGACGGTGAAGTCCGAAGGAAAAAGGGACGACGTCCTAACGACACGGACGACTCGTTTCACTGAACAAATTTATTTCCTCTTACGTATTTATGTGTACCTCTACTATCTTCTTTTTGTTTTGTTCTTCTTCTTCTTCTTCTTCTTCTTCTTCTTCTTCTTCTTCTTCTTATTCTTCTCCTTCTTCTTGTTTTTTCTTCTTCTTCTTCTTCTTCTTCTTCTTTCTATTCACGATTTCAACCGGAAGCGAAAACGCATACGTACGGTCACGAAGCGCTACCACACGTCGAGAGCAAAGCGCGTACAGTTAGAAGAAGATTAAATATTAATTCTCGCGGTTGGGTTGTGACCTATCTTCTCTTCTTTGTTAATCTTCTACCATTTAGCACACTTGGTTATATTCGTTTTATGGCTAACTGTATACTCTGCTCGCTCTAACGGTAACATATAGCATATATATGACTATACACTACAGTTAGCGGTGATACCACTTAGTTTATTATAGATTTTCATTTCTCTAACAAACGTTTACTCGTATTCCAAATGTTATTGGTGATTCATTAATTTAATGGTTATATATCTAACATTGATGATTTAAACTCGTTTTCATTTCTTCTTCTCTTTTTTCAATTTTTTCTTTTTTCTCTCTTTTTCATTTTTCTTTTTTTTCTTTTTTTCTTTCTAACCCTTCGAAACATTGATTTATTATAATACCAAAAGAAAAGATATTTCGAATAGGTAGAAAAATACTGTTCTATAATAAACCGCTTTTAACGAGGTGCATCTTGTGAATTATACCCCAAAACCATTCCGAACGAAGGATCATAAATTTCTTCAGTCTCGACGCTACGCGGAAGTTATTTTTTCTCTGTTCGATTATCCCTTCCCTCGAAATCTTTAACGGAAATATAAAACATAATATAATGTAACAGAATGAAATAGAAGGAAATATTAATATTAAATGATACAAATAATCAAAATGAGAATAATATTTTATTAATATTTCTCATTTCTATTCTTTACTCATTAATTGAAACTCATATCAATAAGAGAAATGAAGTAGTTTTATGTGTGCGTGTGTGTGTGTGTGTGTGTCTATGCGCATACGTTGAAATCAAATTTTTATTTTCTCTTTCTCACACTCGAAGTAAGATTAATATTGCGAGGCGTTGCAGAATGACACCGCGTGCTAATGCAACGTAAATGGTATCACAATGGCGGACCGCAGTTTCCAATCATGTTTGCCGCGGTATAGTGTATCCAAAGTAATCGTGAGGTAGATTGGTGGGAGGATGAAGGGCGAGTGAGGAGGAGGGGAAGTCCGATCTCTCTCAGCAACGTTGTACTATTTCTCCTATATGTGTATAACTACGAGACTGCACCGATATAATTAAGGCCCGAGCCTATGTACCGACCGGATAAAATTAGTTCTCTCCGACGAAACAGCTGCGTCTACGATTGCCAAAAACGCGTAATAATAGCGCCTCGATCTTTCGAGCTACTGTATTCTTGTCTGACTACTAGACGACAAACTATGTCGACTGGTAAAAATCATTCTAAAGATTTCAATTCGTCAACTCGTAAATCACGATAAAATATATAATTTTAACTATGCAAAATGTTTTTTATTAGTATTTACCGACAACATATGTTCAATATATTATAAATGCTTGTTAATATTTAATATTACGTTAATTAAATCGAAAGTATACTCATTAGTACTATAGACTCAATGAAAAACATCACAAGGAGATATTATTCTATCGATAAACTTGATACCATGTATGTATCATATTCGAAACGTAGCAATACATTCCTCAAAGGAATAACGCTCTTAAGTAGTAAATTGCACGGCAGCAAAAGGGCCAATTCCGTTTCTCTTGGCGAACCGTTCGAAAGTACCGGCCGGAGGTTAATTGCGAGGGCATCGAAGGGTACAAACTGCTTCGTATCAAACGCACATCTTTGATCTCTTCTTTTTCTTCCTCGTGGAGATTCCTTTCTTTCCATTTATGATCTCTAGCAGATCCGCGAATATGATCCTTCGGTCGGTCACTTTTTGTTTCTCCTTTCTTGTTTCTTCATCGACCGACGCCGATCACGAGGCAAACGCGTGATCTTGCAAATTGCTTTCGAATTGCTCCAAACTGCTCATTCTTTAATGCTCTAACTTTACTCTATCCGTGAGAGATTAAACACGAAGGGACGATATAAAAAAAGAAAAAAAGAAAAAAAGAAAAAAGAAAAGAAAAGAAAAAAAGAAGAAGAAAGAAAATGATGAAAGTTCATATGCGTGTCGTATTAATGTTATTTAATTATTCCTACGGTTCTTTTCTTTTTCTTTTGTTTTTTTTTTCTTTTTTTAAAGAACACTATTACGATACGGATACGTAATATATTTCGAAAATGAGTCTCGAATGAAGGTACTTAATGGAAAGTTATTGCGAAATCATCAGACAAAGTAAAAAAAAGGGGGACAAAAAAAAAAAAGAAAAAGAAAAAAGATTACGTAGTTTATATATTCGATGAATGAAAAATATGAATCAAAATTAATTGGATAACGATCGAGTTTGCGGCAACGATAATAAGGATGATCGTTGTACCTCGATAAAAGTCCAGTTCGGTAGAGAAATGCAAAGAGATATAGAAGATGGGAAAGGGGAAGAAAAAGAAGAGGGAAGATGGAAGCTGCTGATCCGAAATTATGGAGATTCGATCGAATCTTCCAGCGAGCGTAATGTGGTAAAGTGCTTTTATTATTCATCGTTCTTGAGTAAGGCTCGAGGCAGCAAGAGGACAAAGCGCCTGTCTGCGCTGTTTTTATAAGCCGTCGTATTCCGACGTTCCGAGCAAAAGAAAAGGAACGCTCGTCGCTGCTGCTTTGCCACTCGAGAAACAAGAAGAACGGAGATTGAGAGAGCGAGGAACGTGCACTTTATTACGTACAAACGTTTTACGCTCAAGCATTCGTAAGTGTGCCAAATCGCGCTACAAAGTGAAATTCTTATTACTTCTGTCGAAAAGAGAGAATTTTTCTACAATGAAAAGGAATGAGAGAAAGAGAGAGAGAGAGAGAGAGAGAGAGGGAGAGAGAGAGAGAGAGAGAAATGCGTTTAAAGTGGCAAAAAAAAAAAAAAAAGAGAAAGAAAAAAAATTAAAAGAAATTTTCTTCATTGTTCCAAATTAAAAGAAGAAAATTTGAAGGCGAATATATTATTTTTCATTATAATTCACATATCGACGAAAAAAAATAGTAAAAGAAGAGAAATAAAATAAAAAGAATAAAAAAGGCGATTTAAGATGACGTGAGTTCAAATTAATGTACCATACTTAAAAATAATGAACGAAAATGATATGCTCCAAGAGCATCCATGATGCTTCATGGAGCATCCACGATGCTCCAATTGGATAAATGTGATATGAGAGAGAGAGAGAGAGAGAGAGAGATAGAGATAGAGATAGAGATATAAAAAGAGAGATATATAGTCAGAAAGAGAGAGAGAGATAGAGAGAGAGAGAGAGAGAGAAATTCTCTTCTCGTAAAACTCCATAGATAATCTCTAACGCGATCGACGAGTTGAAAGTAAATGTTTCATGAAGCTTTCAAGCATAGAGAACTCGTTCTCCTTCCTTCTCGTTGCTCATCATCAAAAAAGGACAGCGAGCAAAATACGATGAGTTTCCCGCGTAAGGTAAGAGAGAGAATAGCACGTTGAATAATGAAGGCTCGTTAATGCAAGCCAGAGAAGAGAACGGAACGATATGACGAACGGCTTCCGAAGGGAATCGGATGAACGGATGGATGAACGAACGGACGTACGGACGAACGGACGTATGTACCGATTATTAAAAATATATATATATATTCATTTTCGAGCTCGTTCGTACATACTTATATATGTAACGATCCTACGAGAAAATCGAACAAAACGAAGTCACTTTTTTCTTTCGTCCCACGCACGTGTATGCATATATATATATATATATATATATATATATATATATATATATGCGTATACAAATGCATTCGTATGAATTTCGATGCAATCGACTTTAGTAGATATAGACAGCGAAAGTAAAGTTAGCGAGCGAGCGAGCGAGCGATAGAGAAAGAGAAAGAGAGAGAGAGAGAGAGAGAGAACGAATAAGCAAGGGCAAGGCGAACTGAATAATGGATGCTCGTAAAGAAACGAGAAAATGCCGAGGAGTTTGTTTTTTTTCTTTCTTTCTTTTTTCTTTTTTTTTCTTTTTTTTTCTCTCTTTCTCTTATTCTTTTTTTTTCTTTTTTTTTTTTTCTTTAACCCCCCATTGACGTGAGAATCGAGTGGCATGGTAGAAGAGAGAAATTGGCCTGAGAAAAGATAGAAAGAGATAGAAAGAGAAAGAGAAGAAGATGAAGAAGATATAAAAGGAAGTCTAGAGAATGCGTGAGATTCGCGAAGAATTTCGTTTTCTTTGTTCGATTCTCAGCCACACCGCCGAACCGTAGTAATCCCTTGTCTCACCTTCGTGACCCACGTGCACACAACCACCAACCCACCCGCCGACCGACCGACCGACCGACTATACTTGAGAAGGCCACGTATATACTCGGCTTCGCGTTCGATTGATCGTTCATTACTTTGTAGACCGGTTATTACGCCTCCCTTACACCCTTCTCTCACCACTCTTTTCTCGTATTTCCCTCTGTGCTCGACAACGCGCAATAAAACTCTCTCCGCGACGGTAATTATCTTTCCGAGATCCTCTCTCTCTCTCTCTCTCTCTCTCTCTCTCTCTCTCTCTCTCTCTCTCTCTCTTTCTATCTATCTATCTCCCTTTTTCTCTTTCTCTTTTCCTCATTCTCGTACACCGTGTGCAAAACGTGAAATATTTTCTAAAATGAGCTTCGGTAATAAGCGATCGATGCTCTAACTAGCGCGTAATTATCGCCGGCCTGACCCGAGGAATCTCTTTCGAATTACGCCGATTTGCGTAATAATCTCATTTACGGTGATTGCTAGAAATTTGATTTTTAATTAAACGACCAGCACTGAGACTACAGGGATTTAATACGAATTCGATATATATATATATATGTGTGTGTGTGTGTAATGTCCTCCCACTGGTAGGAAAGCTATATTATAACATTGTCATAACGAGATTTGCGAATATATATATATATATATATACCTATCGTTCTCATTCATTATCTTTTTCTCATCTTTTCTTTTTTTTTGTCATTTTTTCTTCTTCTTCCTTTTTCTCCTTTTTTTTCTTTTTTTTTTTTTTTTGTTTCTTTTTCCCCCCTCGAGAGAAAAAGATCCGTAAAAGCAATTGTTAAATAGAAAACGGGGGCAAAGAGAAAGAGAAAGAGAAGGAGAAAGACAGAAAAAGAGGGTCAGAGGAAACAGGAAGAGGGAAGAAGAGAGAAAACGAGAGCGAAGCGTGTGACCGACAGGATCGAGTTTCTCAATGTTCACGGTAGAGGAATCGAGCAAATTCTCATTAGCGAGACGTATCAGGGAAAGGGAGAACGGTAATACGGATCGGGTAAATCAATCAAATAGTAATTAACTGACGTGGGTAGATGCCAAGTTGCCGAGTTTGAATTAGGAAACAGTGACACAGTACGTTCGATTCGAGCCTATTTGACAGAATCCATGCGCGTCTCGTTCTCGTATCATTGAATGCAATCCCACAATTGTAACGTACAACACGATATATCGATTAGGATCGAGATATATACGTCAAAGCGTTTACACGTATTTATTCCACAAAGAAATTTCTCTCTCTCTCTCTCTCTCTCTCTCATTCTCTCTCTCTCTCTCTCTCTTTATTCTTTATTCCACATTATAAAGAAATTTTTATAAATTGTCATATTAATATCCTTTTTATATCGAACTTTACAAATTTCTATTTGAAGGATTTTTCTTCTTTTTCTCTTTTTTTTCTTTCTTTTTCTACATTTTTTTCTATATGTCTCTACATAAACATTTTTGATATCCTTCGATGAATGACACGATGAAGATATAATAATATAGTAAAAAAAAATATATGCCTGTTACAAAACGTTTAACTAACGAAAATTATCGAATATGCAAATTATTTTATCGGACGGAAACTGTCGTACCTTTTAAAGCGAGATGATTGCGAACGAATAAGACGTTTATGTGTAGAACAAAGACGATTAACTCTTGACAAAAATGATACGCGGCTTCGAACGTTATAATGTTTTATTAAAAAGGATAAAAGGAAGAGAAAAAAAAAAAAAAAAAAAAAAAAAAAAGAAAAAGAAAAAGAAAAAAGAAGAAGAAAAAAACACGAAAATAAAACAAATGTTGTGCCATTATCCTACAAGCGAAGTATATCGGAGAGCAATGCGGTACGCTGCAGCAACATAATAAAGCATGCTACGAGTTAATGCGGCATACTAATCTGATTTATAACGCATAACGTGCGGCATAGAGGACTACGATGTAATAAATTGACTTAGCTTTGCATACGCCAGTATATAAACCTTTAAACCTTTCCGCCTGAATAAAGAGTTTTAAAGGAACGCCGGCACCGAGATTTATTTAACGGAAATCAAAGAACGTCACGCTCTATCGGCGATATTTTCCCATTTATGAGAAAAAGAGAAAGAAAAAAAGAAGAAAGAAAAAAAAAAAAAAAAAAAGAGAAAAGAAAAAACGAGAAAAAGAAACAGAAACAAAATTCGAGAAAAACGTGTATTCGTATTTGACATACGGTTCCAATATCATTATCCAATTTACTTTCGTACGAATAATAAACGACATGTACACCGAGTATACCGAGTCAATATTTGAATATATCAAAATCATTATCGCTATAAGCACATAATCAATTTAACAAGCCGTTGAAATTCTAAATCGTATGGTATATTGCAGTATATAAATATAACGTGGAAATATTAGTATACATAGATTAGTATCGATGTATTATTATCCGATATGCAAATTTAATTTTACGAATACCTATATATCGTATCAAATGATATCGCGATATGTATTTATCTCATATAACATTATATATTCGATAAGGAAGTTGGTACAGTACATGCGAATCAGTTTTTACCTGAAATAAATAGTAAACACAACGATTCGTCGATCACCGTTAATATACGTAAATTGCTTCAAAATACAATCTCGATATTAAACATGAGAGGCAAAAGAGCATGGCATTCGTGCAAGAGTATTAATTCTTTACATTCCGAGAGAGAGAGAGAGAGAGAGAGAGAGAGAGAGAGAAAACGAAACTAGAGATTTCATCGATTCACGACAATGAATCGTTACTAACTGCCAGTAATTGGCCGTTCGCCGATATAAATTGATGCATTCTCGTTGCAATCTACTCTTGCGATGCGAGACCACCGCATGCACCACCACCCGCCACTAGATTTTATTGCTGATATTATTCTACGTGCAACTAGGTAATTTCATTATCTAAACGTCAGTTCACGTACAATCATGATTCATCGTGATAATATAGTGAACAAGCATGGTTGCTCTTTATCTCTCTCTCTCTCTCTCTCTCTCTCTATCTATCTATCTCTTTCTCACGCACACTCTGTCTATGTCTTTCCATACATCAAAACTTTCCTAAACGTTAACGTCCTTCAATATATCGTCTCATATTCGTATATCGATTGATCTCTAAAATAAGCTCTCGAAATTTATACCTGCATATTCTATACTTTACCTCGATACTTTCTGGATGGGTGGGGAGGGAGGGGGGACGGGAAGAAAAAAAAATAAAAAAAGAAAAAGAGAAAAAAGGAAGAAGTATAAAAAGAGAAGAAAAAATGTCATGCTGTGTTTAAAAATAAAAAACGTCTTCCCATACACGCAGAGGCATCCATCCACAAAAACATAGACATATATAAGCACACGCATACACACACACGTTGCAGTTAAAACTATTAAAGTACGGGTTATTTTCCCCAAGTTCCTGGATAAACACATAATCGAGAAGGACTTGCTCGTCTAATGCGTTCACAACGTAATAGTCGGTTACAAAGCTTGGAAAGTTTTCCTCGTTTCGTATAACTTTTGCTTTTCCTCTACCTTGGGACTGTATAACTTTTATTCGAGAAACCTTTCTGTTTTCTTTTCGTGTTACGTAAAATCAAGTTACTTCGAGTGAATTAAAACTTTAAAGGATACTACAATGAGCGTCTCTAATTTTAGATACGGCGGAATCAGTTAAATGATTAAAAGTACCAACGTTTATTACGATATCCCTTCTCTTTTTATCAATTATTTATTACTCGAAACTTTTCCTTTGATTATACTCGATGAAAGAATATTGGCAATATTAAGAATTATTAAATCAATAAAAAAAAAAATATATATATATATTAATGCTATATAAATGAAATAAAAAGAATTACAAATAAAATTGATCAAGTAAATCTCTTAAGCTCACTTCGTTATCGATGTTATACGTATTTACAAAAATCCATGAGTGAAACAAATAATGTAAACACTTCGAACACGTTTTCATGCACGACCTTTTAATACGAGAATTCCAAATAGACTGAGTACGAGATATTTATTTTTATAAAATATATATATATATATATATAATGTAAAGATCATGTTTTGATACAAATTCTCTCTCTCTATCTCTTTCTCTATATGTGTATATATATATATATATATATATATATATATATATATACACATATATACATATATAGATAGACGAGAAACAAAGATAGTCTATATTATACTGGTTGTATTGGCGATATTAGGGAACGTGCTCCAGCGTTAAGACATGAGATTACCAATGCAGAAGCGAGTCAGCTTTCGCAGTAACCAGCTGTAACGTTTCCCTAATGCCGTATTCAGTTTTGTTCCGGTGCCCAGTGAATCGTTCTAATATGTGTTGAGAACGATCCTGAATGCAGCATCTATCTCGGGCGCAATATAACCCACCCAGGCCATTTCTCCAATATGCGTCGCATACAACTCAGTGCGCATCGAATATTAGGAGTCTTCGTTGATATCAATAGACTTTAGAATTCAGCAGGTAATATCAATCGCAAAGCCGAGATTTGCCTACGGCTTCTTTGAATCGTTAAAACGTCCAAAGGCAAATTGTATTTCAATCTCGAAATCGATTACTATTATATAGAAAATATCGAAGGAATTAAATTTGACAATAAATTTTTCATACGATGAATTTACGATCGAAGAATCCTTATCGTTTCTATATTATGAAAGGAGAAAAAAGAAAATGAAGAAAAAAGGAAAAAAAGGAAGAAATAAAAATAAAATAAAAGAGAGAGAGAGAGAGAGAGAGAAAGAGAAGAATGAAAATCTTGAACGATTTGATGGGGGAGCATATTTAAATCGGAAGAGATGAATAAGCTTATTCGAGGAGCGTTCTTTTAAACGGCTGTGTTCATATCGACTGAGATATGCCGGGTATTAAAAATATTCAAATTGAATAAG
>NC_062189.1:15815046-15825046 GCF_912470025.1 Vespa velutina
GACTGCCAGGACGCACTTGATCTTACGGCGTATGCCTTGTAAAACAGCACTTTCCGTACGGCTGAAAAGCAATTTAATTCCCTCGTTTCGCTTCGATACTACCACCATCACCATCATCCCTTTCTTCTCTTTCTCTCTCTCTCTCTCTCTCTCTCTTTTTCTCTCTTTCTCTTCTATCCCATCTCTCCTTCAGCCATTCGAGCGACATTATTATTCTCGAACGAACAATGTTACCATTGTAGCGTGGTACGGTTCAATTAATTCGAAATGTACGCGAATGGCGTGGATCGTACGTACAGAGGGTAGATGCCTTCAAGGGGTGAATATCACCACTATTACTACTACTACTACTGCTACTACTACTACTACTACTACTACTACTACTATTACTATTATTACTACCACTACTGATGGTGGTTGGTAGTAGTGATGATGGTTGTGGTGGAGGTAGGTAGATGATAGCAGGGTAACTGCTCTCGAAACTGCCGAGCGACAAGTCGAAGCAATAACGCGTTTACTCGCGTTCGTTCGTGCGTATTGACTTACGGAAATGGATTCGTTCTCTTACGAAGAATGGAGAGTGAATGAGAATGGAATGTGTCGACGAACGACGAGGTTGAAAGAAAGAACGATCGCCATTCGTCGTCTACATCTACATCTACGTCTACGTCTACGTCTATATCGAAGTCATACTTTTCGTAGTCGTAGTTGTTGTTCTTGTTGTTCTTGTTGTTGTTGTTACTATTGTCTGTCAATGTATTTCGATTCGATTTAACGAGTCACTTGCATGGTAGGAGGTCGACGGGACTTTGCGTCGATCGTAAATTCGTTTCGCAGTTTTCTTTCTCTCGTGACTGGAAATCGATGAGAACAGATTTATCGGATCTAGGAAGATGATGACGCGAGTAAATCAGAAACGAGAACGAGAAGCCATTTGTATCTCTTAATAAATTACATCATCCTCTATTTATTGACCATAAATATTGATAATAGTTAATGACGTTAAGAGGATAATATTGTTGATATAAATCGAACGTTTATGAAAATAAATTACGTTTTCATTTATTCGATATTTATCGTAATATATAAAAACATGGGCGCATGTCATGTTTATGTCGAATATTTTCACCGATAAAATATAGAAACTTGTAACTCTTCACATTCGTTAACAACTCGTTGCGTGTTTTATTGAAAAGCAAGAGTATGCAAAGTTAGAATCATAACGGAAGACCCTTTACATTGTAATTATAATTACAATGCCTTTTTGCTACAATAGGAAATGTTCTAACGTGTATAATAAATTTACGAAGATAGAGATGCTACTCGCGCGAAACGCATAGTTAGGGTCAACAAAGGGACAAGCACGGCGCGTGTCGACGAGCCGTTTAAAGTACCATTAGCCGCTCACAGTCAGAGATCAACGGCGGAACGCACTTTGAACTTGGTGAAGAGAGGAATAGATTGTGAGAGGGAAGAAGAGAGAGAGAGAGAGAAAGAGAGAGAGGATAAAGCCGAAGGGCAGAGTCGTCCTTTCTAAGGAACATTTCTCTGGGCGACGACGAAGCGAGAAAGGAAAATGGAAATCGAGAGAGAGAGAGAGAGAGAGAGAGAGAGAGAGAGAGAGAGAGAGAGAAAGAGGAAGAGAGAAAGAGAGATAGATAGAGGGAAGGGTAAAGAGACATAGAGAGAATATTTCGTCCTGCGTAGTATTTCCAAGAGGATGGACTAGCTAAACGCACGTACGAATACACATATTGGAATATCTTGCTACATGTATTGCTCACAGTGTTGAGAATAACACGGAGAAACCGTCTGTCGAATCCACTTCCCTCGCCATTCCATATACCTTACATAAGCTTACATATATCTGAACATGTATATGTTTATGTAATATATAAATGCACATGTCCTTATCACGAAAGGACGAGATATCTCCGTAGCGTTGGTCATAGTATTGCGTCTTCTACACAGAAACAAACAAACACACGCACTCACGCAGGCACGTACGGAAGCGAGTGCCACTCTGTTCGTCTGTAGAAACGTTCTTAGAGAGAAAGAGATACAGATAGAAATAGCATAGAACTCATACCTAATACCCATGTGTATATACATAGGGATGGTATGGTTCCTATGTACATATAGGGATAAAAGTAGTAGAAGAGACGCGTATGAAAGAACGTTCGACGGCGTTCGTCGATCTATCTCTTCCTTTTTTCCCCAGAACGGAAAATACTATGGGGAATGTACGATCCGACCGAAACATGAAAATCCGTATGGGCGACAAACGGATGAGAGAGGGTATGTGTCGTGTCGTAGAAGGAAAGAGTAGGTAGGGAAGTTGGGAGGGAAAGAGAAGAGATATTCAGAGTCGACGTATGTGCGCCACTTGACAATACGGACTTTTCGAGGGAACAAAAAGTGTAGAAACTGACTGAGAGAGAAGAAGAAGAGAAGAGAGGAGAGGAAAGAAGAGGAGAGGAAAGAAGAGGAGAGGAGAGAAGAGAAGAGAACGACGTCCTCCTCTCCTTTCCGTTTTCTCTTCTCGTCCTTCGTCTTTCCCTCCTCCTCTGTCTCCTATTTTTTTATCCTGTGGGACCTTCGCTCTCAACTCTGACTCGCACACAACGTCATGCTCTCTTATCCCTGAGATACTAAAGAGAGAGAGAAAGAGAGAGAGAGAAAGAAAGAGAGAGAGAATTATACCAAACCAGTTCCGGATTACGGTCTTTACGTTTCTCCCTCTGTCTCCGCTTCTGTCTCATCTTTTGCCTCCGTCATCCTCTCTCACTCCCTCCCTCCCTCACTCACTCACTCACTCACTCACTCACTCACTCACTCACTCACTCACTCACTCACTCCATCTCTTTTTTTGCTCGGCACGTAAAGCTTGCTGAAGTTAAAGGAACACAGTAAAGGGATATTGTCTAGGTACGTATCTACGTACATATGTATATAAGCCAGGTCGAAATTAGAGGTCGCGTTTTCGCTTTTACACGCAACGCAACACCATTCTAACGGCTCATTCGCTTGCTTGCTAAAGCTAAGACTCATATTAACTTTAACTACTCGAAAAGGACGTGGCATTAACTCAATGTACGTGTACGTTGTAGAAAAGAGGGGAAAAAAAAAAAAGAAAGATATTTTCCTTTGTAACGTGAAACATGTAGAATCATTAGATTTGATGGATCCAACATATAAATTTATTTATTCAATATATGTTAATCAAAAAAAAAAAAAAAGAAAAAAAAAAAAAGGAAGAAGAAAAACGAATTCGCGTTATTACATTTTTTTATTCCACGCAATATCAATATTCTTGATTATATTTGATTCTCTTAAGCGTGTTGAAAATTTCTCTGGGAAAAAAAGAGAGCAAGGGGATGGAGAAAGAGAGGGAAAAGGGATGGAAAAGAGTTGCGCATACGTAATATTACCCATCTTGGGAGGATGACAATAATAATTGGCTTCTTTGCGAACGTGAGTGTTTCGAATGCCGTAACACGTATTCTCTTACATCATTGTAATCACGATAGTAAACGTTATAGAACTAAGAAGATATTGTATTAATTGTGTTAACATCAGTGCTAAAACTATCTTAAACTTTTCACGCTTATAGTTCCTAATTATTTTGAAATTAAAGATAAAGTTAATTATGTATCGGAGAATAATTGTATTCTGTTTGACGGCGACGGATGCATAATATTTTAATACAATAATCAAAAAGCTATGAAGATATCGACGAATTGAAAAAGAAAGAAAGAAAAAAGAAAATAAAGAGAATAATAAAAAAAAAAAAAAAAAAAAAAGAAAAGAATTCGTACGTATTATTCACGAAAAATGTTTAATCAAAGAGATTGAAAACTCGGATAGATAGAAGAGGAAGTCGAAAGAGAGAGAGAGAGAAAGAGAGAGAGAGAGAGAAATACATCGAAAGCGTGTTGTCCTTCTCTACGATAAAAGCCGCAGCTTGCGAGCAAAGTATTCGTTATTGATCGGATATAGCGTTTGGAGATGCGGCTCATCCGTTAGTTCTCGATTCATCCACGATTGCTCTCTGTTCCGGCAGCTCTTTTTCGCTCCGATTCGTCGATTCCTGCACTTTCTATCTTTCTCTAGCTCGTATTCACAGCCCTCTGGCGTACAGACGCGCACATAGTTGCGCGTTTCCACTCCCTTTTCTGACTCACCCTCTCGCTGTGCATATATATATATATATATATATATATATATATATATATATATTTCTGTCTCTTTCTCTTTCTCTCTTCTTTCACTCTCTCTCCCTCTCTCTCTCTCTCTCTCTCTCTCTCTCTCTCTCTTTCTCCTTTCGCATCGAACGAACGCGACATCTACGACCCGAAGAGAGAACAGCTCCAGCGTGAAATCATTTGTCCGGGACGAGCCGGTGGCGAGATCCGTCGGGCGCGAAACGCCCGCAAATTGAATAGCTGTCGGAAATACCGGCGGAACGAACCAACGAATAACCCGTTGCACGTCGCCCTATCCCTCTACTGCACCCTCAACCTTCTCTATTCCTCCACCTACTTGTTTTCGATTGTACACATACGCAGGTAAAACTCGGCTACATAACTCTATGCGACAAGAATTGTTGTTTCGTATTTTTCACTCGTTAAAGATAGACGTATATTACGTATCTATGCATGTACATACTTTATTTATATTGTACGATAACGTCAACAAAGTTAAAGTTTTAATTGTTGTTACGAATTCATGAAAATTCATACTCCTTGTCTGATAAGTGAAACTTTAAACAAACATATAATAATCCTTCTAATTCGAGAACGTCAAAGTAAATATAAGTAAAACGATTAATATACCGTCTATCTTCGTATCGAACGATTTAAAATATTATATATGCAAAAAAAATTCAAAGATTTTTTTTTCTTTTTTTCTTTTTCTTTTTTTTTTTTTTTTTTTTTTTTTTAATAAAAAGATAAAAAAAAAAGAGAAAAGGGGAAATTGAGAGAGAGAGAGAGAGAGAGAGAGAGTGGGGGATGGAGGGAGGGAGGGAGGGGAGAGAAAGTAAGAAAAAAAAAAAGGGAGAAGAAGGAAAATGGGAGGAAAAAAATGAAAAAGAAAAAAAAAATAAAGAAAAAAAAAGCGGGAGAAGAAACATTTATTATATCTCATGCGAGCGAGAAACGACAGGCTCGAGTCGACGTCGCTGAGCACGAAAATATAACGACGTAATACCGCGTCCATAATTATCCAAACTAATACCGGTATCGGAGTGTAATATTAATGGAACGTCAGTCCCGCTGGTCGCCGAGAGTCGAGTTTAATTCCCTGCGGCCTTTGAAGAAATAAAAGATCTGAGCTTGTGGCGAGAAAGAGAAAGAGAAGGAAAAGGAGGAGGAAGAGGAGGAGAAAGAGAAGGAGGAGGAAAAGAAGAGTGGGAGAGGTCACGGTCCCTAGGCACGCGATAAAATAATTAAAACGTTCCTTCGGCATTATTCGGTCCTACCATGGCGCTGAAAAGATAATTATTATTCCCGCGATGAAGATGAAGGAAAATTGGGAGAGAAGTATCGTCTAGATGGAAACGACACTGGAAAAAGATAACGATACCAAAGAGGAGAGAAAAAGAGAAATAAGAATAAGAAGAAAATTGGATGGTCCAGGATCTTGCGAAATAAAGAGCAAAAATGTGCTGGATAACGAAAATAGAAATGGAGCAAAGTAAAAGGATCAATGGGAGGTAAAAAGAGAGAGAGAGAGAGAGAGAGAGAGAGAGAGAGAGAGAGAGAATCAAAGATAAGAGGAAAAGAGAAATGAAAAAGGAACTCGGGGTGAGGTGGAAAGAAGAGAGAAAGAGAGAGAGAGAGAGAGAGAGAGAGGGAGAGAGGAAGGCCAGGAAGAAAGGGCTTAATATCGTGTAACGTAATTTAAAAGTGTAATTGTTCTTGTCATGCTCTGGTCTGAAGTAGAGAAGCACCGACAATGAGGTTGAACGCGTGCGTGTGCCTCCTGTTGTGCTTGTGCCCGGGCGCGGGCGCGGGCGCACTTACTACTGGAAGCGTAATAAGTTTTCATGCAAAGCGAACGTGGATTATCCGACCGTGAATGTGCGCAGGAATTATATTTCACGGGAGGAAGCAGACTGTTACTGTTTCTCTCTATCTAACTCCCTCTCTCTCTCTCTCTCTCTCTCTCTCTCTCTAGCGTTCTCCTCCCTATAGCTCCACCTTCTACACTGCCAGCTCCTTTCCCATCTTTCCATCCCTAGCAGCACGCGGACGAGCTTACGCGTTTAGAACCTCTCGCGCACACCTCTCTCGAGCTTCTCATAAATTACGTAGCCCGGCCACAGCCAGAATTTAGCAGTCTATGTCCCTTCCTACTCTGTATTTCTATCCTTCCGTCCTCGACTATTCTATGTATCTCCATACATTTCATCCTAACCCATCTCACTCTCTCTCTCTCTCTCTCTCTCTCTCTCTCTCTCTCTCTCTCTCTCTCTTTCTCTACTATCTCCGTAGATATTCAACTGCAGGTGAGCCAGCCAACGTACCTGTCGACTGTAGGAACCGAGACTCTATATGGACCAGAGATTACAAACAATCCGATCGAATCGAGTTTCTTCCGGATAGACTGCTGCTTGGACTCCAGAGATTGAAATTGAATCGCACGATTAATGAACTCTCTCTCTCTCTCTCTCTCTCTCTCTCTCTCTCTCTCTCTCTCTCTCTCTCTCTCTCTCTTTGTCTATCTATCTATCCCTATGCTTTCCTCATCCATTATGGGACGTCCAATTATTAAGATAACCGGATGGATTGTCTCCTTTTCTTGTAGAGAATTCTCTGCTTGATTCGTTCAAAGAATAAATCCATTCGGATTTTCGATCGATCACCGAACAAAAATAACGAGCAACGTATATCAAAGAGCACCCCAGCCGTTTTTCCGATAATACTCTTTTACGTATAGTACGTTTGAATGAATTGAGGAAAAAAATTGAAAGGTATGATAACAAACGATTTTCAAAATAATAATCAATAATAATAATGGCCCGTCTCGAAATGATGATAATTACGATAATGATAATACCCGATAATAGTATTAGAGTTTCATCGATGTATTTGTCATCGAATAAACGCTAAAGATTAACGAAAGAAACTCGAAGACTAAAAGACTTGATCCGGTCGTCAAAGTCGAAGAAGGAAAATCTTTTCCCTTGGATCGATCTATACCACATTGGCAATCATGCCATTCACCTATACTATCACCACTAATTCCATCACCACAAGCATATCCAACCCTCTAGTTCGAGTTTCCGCGTGATCCGTCCTGAAAGGTTAATTTCCCCTGTCTCGAGACACACGCACTCACACAAGTTCCGAAAACGATGTACCTTTCTCGAACTTCTCTCTCTCTCTCTCTCTCTCTCTCTCTCTCTCTCCAATATAGGCTCATATTGTCACGGACGAACCGGATTGACGGCAGTGCCAGTTGTAGTAGTAATAGCAGTAGTAGTAGTATTAGTAGTAGTAGTAGTAGTTGTAGTAGTAGTAGTAGTAGTAGTAGTAGTAGTAGTAGTAGTAGTAGTAGTAGTAGTAGTGACGGTGGTTGCACGGTTCTGGAAATGGCTAAAGAGAGAAAGAGAATGGGAGTAAGAGAGAGAGAGAGAGAGAGAGAGAGAGAGAGAGAGAGAGAGAGAGGAGAATCAAGCCTGGAGAAATCGGGAAGGATGGAAGGAGTCGATAGGATGGTGGGTCATTGAGAAAGGGGTGAAGCTGGTCGCGCAACGGGTAGCTCGTGCAAGCCCGGGATTTTGGAGCGGAGAGAAAGACGGGGATAGATATAGAATAGAAACAGCGATGGTAGGTGATCGAGAGAGGAGAAGAGAAGTAGGAAAAGGAGGAAGAGGAGGATGTGAAAGGAGAACGAGCTTGTGTTAGTGATGACATTGCTAGTCTTGGTAGTGGTAAAAAGCAGATCGTCCAAGGTTCCCGGGGGATAGGAATGAGGACGAGTTGGGAATCCGTGAGACGAGACGAGGTGAGACACACGAAATGGACATGAACTTTGAGCTGCGAGAGAATCTCTTGCTATTTGCTGGTTTGTAGTAGTGGTAATAGTAGTAGTGATAGTAGTAGTAGTAGTGATGGTGCCGTCATCTTCGATGGTATTAGTGAATGCGGTGCTACACCGTTTTTGGTGATAGTAGTAGTGGTGGTGCTGCCCCTGGTAGTAGTGGTAGTGGTGGTGGAGACAGTGGGAGGTGGAGGGGTTGGAGAACAGTAGAGGGGTCGAAGGCGGCAGCTGCAGACTCGAGACCTAGGTCGATATCAGCCTCGAGCAAACCAGACATCTACCGACCATTCGCAAAACATTCACCTCAAGTGTCCCCGGCGGTGCCCTCCTCCACCTTCTCTTCCTTCTCCTCCTCCTCCTCCTCCTCCTCCTCCTCTTCCTCTTGCTATTCGCCGTGCCTCTTCTCTACTACTCGTGCTCTCTCAATACGCTGCAATGCAGCCCCTTCTCTTCAACAAGGGTGTACCGACCACCCTCTTCTGTCTCTCGCTCTCTATCTCTTTTTCTTGTTTCAACCCCTTCACGTTTCTACTCTCCGGTTTCTCCGCAGAAGCGGCAACTTTGAAACGACAGATAAAATCGTATTAACGACCACTCCGAAGCTGCTGTAGCTTTTACCTCTTTTCGTCTCCCATCTTCCACAACTTCCAGAGCACTGTCGCCCTTTATCCACCATCCTTTTCTTCCTACCGTGATCTTACATCACTACAATAAAGCACGACAATTCTTCGTAAATACAGGATGGATGTCGGAGCGATTTCGAGGGAACGACCTGTAAAAATCTTTTCACGATCGGCCGTGCGATAAAAGAGATATCGTTTTCGAGTATTCTACACGATGAATAACTTTAACGATAATTGAATTATTCTTGAACTTTTTGAAAAGATTACTTTTGCGACGATCGAGTATGTCCCCTGAAGTGTCGATTAAAAATCGTACAAAATAAAAAAAAAAAAAAAAAGAAAAAAAAAAGAAGAAACAAAAAGAAAAAGAAGAAAGAAAGAAAATAAAATTAAAAAAGAAAAACGAATCTTTATCGTCGATCTTGCACCATAATAAATTTTATTCTCGCATAAATTCTATCGATGAATTTAAAAAAGGATTTAACATACGAGCATAACGCGTATATTCATTCTTCTCTGTAATATAGTAATCGAAGTAAATAATATCGTGCGAATATTGGAAATAGCAATGTGCTTATCAATCGATGCTCGATATGCTTTCAATTATGTAACTGTATTAATTATAACAAGAGTCTCTGGGTCCTACCACCACTTATTCGTTCGTTCTCTCAAGCATACTCGGGTGCGCATTACAAATGCCACCAAAGCGAGAACGAAACATACACATGCATATACATACAGAGAGATAGAGAATGGGAAAGAGAGATAGATAGAGAGATCGAACTATCTGCTTACTTGCTCTCCCCTTGATTCTATATCCGAACGACGATAATGATAAACCACACATGCGTATCGTTCGTATCGGTTAATCGATGGCATTCAACTAGCAGCATCTAT
This sequence comes from Vespa velutina, assembly GCF_912470025.1. Lineage (NCBI taxonomy): Eukaryota > Metazoa > Arthropoda > Insecta > Hymenoptera > Vespidae > Vespa > Vespa velutina. Next base: position 15,824,616 of record NC_062189.1, read on the forward strand.
TGTTTCCGCGAATTGAACGCTTCTCAATGGGGACCGAATAACCGGTCCTGTCTGCACAAAAATCTGTGTACAACATCGATAGAAACCACGTTCAATTCGGCTATACGATTATATTTTTATTTCTTTCTCCTTCTACTCTTACTAAAAATAAATACGTTCCGATTCAAGCAAGTATAATCTTGTCTCGAATTGACGTATTCTTCAATAAAGAGAAATACGTTTTCATTATTATTATTATTATTAAGTTTAATTATTTTTTTTTTTTTTTATTATTATTAAGTTTTATTATTTTATTATTATTGTTATTATTATTATTATTATTATTATTAAGTTATATATATATATTATATATTATATATTATTCTTATTTCTTTCTCCTTCTACTCTTACTAAAAATAAATACGTCCCGATTCAAGCAAGTATAATCTTGT
>NC_062189.1:15832546-15845046 GCF_912470025.1 Vespa velutina
TAATTAAGCAAAACCGATGAGCATTCTCTTTCTCTCTTTCTCTCTCTCTCTCTCTCTCTCTCTCTCTCTGTCTGTCTCTCTGTCTCTTTCTCTCTCTCTCAATCTCTCATATTTTCAAGTACACCTATCTTCTACCTACAAATACATAAACGTATAAAGATACACATACAATACACTTATGTATGGCTGACAAACCCGGTAATTTAGTGAATTTTTAATTTATGCATCGTAAGTATCATCCGCATTGAAATCGACGTTGTTATACATCTTCACGAACTGGATCGTCCAATTTCTTTTCGCCGACCCTGTAATAACTTTGCTACTCCGCCCGTGACGATACTTTTCCCCTCCCCCCACCCCTACCCTCTCAGGTGGCACCTACGATAAAGAGAAAGAAAGAGACAGACAGACAGACAGAGAGGGGAAAGAGAGAGAGAGAGAGAGAAAGAGATCTTCCGCGTCCCAAGAATTTTATCGTAAATTGTTACGGCAAGAAACGACGCTTTCTTTTTATTAACCTTCGTGACTCGAATACATACATACATACATACATACATACATACATAAATATATAGCGAGAGTTAAATGAATGGCAAAGAAATTTTCCATGATTCTTCTCGACGACATCGACATTAAATTATTTCCAAAGTCGATTATCGTCGTAATTAATTAATTCTTCCTGTTAACTAATATGGCATTGATAAGAGAATCTAAGAGTGATTTTTAAATTCTTTAACGATCATAAATGATCCAATAGAAAATTTTTGACAAAAAAGAAAAAATTTAAAAAAAAGAAAAGAAAAAAAAAAAAAACGAGAGAGAGAAGAAAAGAAAAAATTCGTTTACTATAAAGCTTCAATTTTATTATTACTTCATTACGATATAAAATTATATTCGTTCTTAAGAATTTAAACGTATATATTTCCATCGATATCGTTGTCCTTGATATCCGTAAAGTTTCCTGTCGAAAATATCGGTACGATTTTGAATTAACAGACATCAATAATTCAACCATAAGATAGTTTACGTTGACAGTATTATACCGTATTACATTGAATTATTACTAACAGCTATTGAGAAAAGGTAGGAATAAAAAGTCGTTAAGAGATAACAAGAGAACGTTTGATCTATTACACCGGCGCTACTTCTTTCTTGCTTGGGTTCGCCGACTTTCGACCGACGATATTTCTTGCCGATAGTTACGAGTGGTTACGCGTACTGAACGATTACGGAGCATGATAAACAAATAAACGAAGTCAAACTCCGACAGCCAAGGGGGATTAAGCGTGACCGTGCCAGTTTCGTTCAAGTGTTTCAAACTCGAAATCTTATGCTTTGTAAAGTGGAAAGAAAGAAAATCCCGATAAGATCTTATTACGATTATTTATCTATCTATAATATGTATATATGTATGTGTGTGTCTGTATATATATATATAATAACACCAATGAAAAAAAAAAAAAAAAAAAAAAAAAAAAGAAAAGGAAAAAAAAGAAAGAAGTAAATAAATTCTCAAATAGGATAGATTTCATTTTCTGATTTAATATGAGAAATATATATATATATATGTGCGGTATCTTGATATAATCATTTATTTAAAAGAGTCAACATTCGTGACTTAAAATATCAGGACAATGATAGATGGAGTTATCACGAATTGTCTAATAAATTCTCGCGTGGGAACGTATACGATTTCTCGTAGAAATGTTCGTGTAAATGCGAAAAAGATAAAACGTAATATTCGAGCAGGGACAAACACGACACGACACGATACGACACGAAACGAAACGACATGACATGACATGATGGGACGGGACGAGACGGGACGGGACGTAACATAGACGATTTGCTCGTTACTGGATCACGCGTTTTAAACGTGACGCCGAAAATGACGAAATCCTATATAAATATATAGATACGATGCCGGGACAATGAACTTACCCCTACGATACCCCTAATTCCCGTGTATTTGCGCTTTAGACGTTTATTAGTTCGACATTATCGTTCAAATGTCATAAAGTGTGCGCAAACGAACGTATTAATCGTTATTTGAATACCTTTAAAAAAAAAAAAAAAAAAAAAAAAAGAAAAAAATGTAAAAAAAAAAAAGAAAAAAAAAGAAAGAAAGAAAAAGAAGAAAAAATTTTTTGATAACGTTTCACTTACCTTGGGGTCAAAGTTGAAGACCTGTTCAGGTCTGAGAGGACATTCGAGACCACATTTACAGGTTCCCGCTGTCGTCAGGTACTCCTTCAGTTGATCCAACGAGCCTAGAGCCGTACTGCTAGGACTGAAATAAATCAAATCAAATCAAATAATAAGTTATTATAATAATACGAAATCTTCTTAAATACTCTTCCTCTATCTTTCTCTCTTTAAATGAAGAAAAGAAAGAAAAGGAGAAGAAATTTCGCGGAAGAGATATGTTTCAATTTTCATGTCTTCGAGTATTTATTAAAAAAAAAAAAAAAAAAAAAAAAAAAAAAAAACCATACTTTTTTTAATCGATCGTTACAATGTAGATAAAGAAAATGATTTGTTTATTAAATAAAAACTATAACACGTATTTACGTTCCTGAGGGATTCATCTTAAGTCGTCTAAGTCCAATGGTTTGAACTTTAACGTTTATTCGCATTCGAACGTACGTACGTACGTTCAAAGCCAAGTAGATATGATAGAAAAGAAGATGAGAAAGACATAGTGGTAAGGGTGGAAGAAAGGGCTTCAATACCGACACCAGTAACGTTCACTTTCGAAGATGGTTTTAGGTATGGGAGCTGGGAGAGAAAGGAGACAAGCCGCAGCGATGTGAAACGAGCGAGGCTTCTTGCTTGTATATTGATTACCCAATGGAGAGACAGAGAGACTTTGTTTCAAGGTACTTTGCAGCTTCCTAAACTAATAACCTCGGGCGTTTCATCCAGGGCATTATAACCCCCTGAGACTACCCCTCTTCTTCGTGTCTCGACCCTCACTACTGTACCGTTTCTCTCTCTCGCTCTCTCTCTCTCTCTCTCTCTCTCTCTCTCTCTCTCTGTCTCTCTATCTATCTCTCTTCCCCTTTTATCTTTCAGTCATGCTGTCTCACCTCTCCTTTCCTCCCTTATCGCTTTATATCTTTCTCTGTATTCCTATATCTGTCTTTCTCTTTTCTGTGTACTATAGTATCCCATTCTCCAAAAGGATTCCTCGAGGCAATTATTTCTCCCAACAAGACAAATTTCTAGGCGCCCACCTTGTTACTAATTTGTGCCGTATTCGATTTGTTCCACTCATATATAAATATGTGTGTGTGTGTATGTGTTTGGGTGTGTATTTGTATGTGTATTTGTACCCTTACATCAGTGCGAAAACGAGACACGAGTTGTGAATTTCGTGCCTCCAGTTTCCTCGCGAATTATTAAGGCGAGACGCTGATATCGCCGTCCGCCGCCGCCGACTCTACCTCCTCCTCGTCCTCCCCCTCCTCCTATTCCTCCTCCACTATAACGATAAGAGGATTTAATTATGCGCGTTTTCAACGAATCTACCCATTCTATGGAAGGTAATGTACTCTCTATCGGAATAACCGTTTGGAAGTTTCGCCGAGAGGAGTTCGAGTTTGCTCTTCTACTTCATTCTCGATTATACATTTCCATTGTACGTACATATTTACCTGCCGAATAAATCAATTGTTTCCGACTCATTTTGTATGCGTACGCGCTAACTAGTACCTCGCAAAATTCAAAATTCGCTTTACGTGTTACGTTAAACGTAGATATATTTATATGAAAGAAAGAAAGAAAAAAAAAAAAAGAAAAAAGAAAGAAGAAAAAAGAAAAAAAGAAGTAGAAAAATTCCATGAAAAGTAAGAGTTTATTCCTTAATATAATCCAACAGATTTAAAAGCGAAAAATTTTCAAGAGCGTATACTTAATATATACGAGTATATATATATATATATATATATATATATATATATATATATATATATACATGTATACACATGGCAAGACAGAAAATCCCTTTGAAAGCTTATGAAATAGGGAAGAAAAAGAGGGTTACTTTTACAAACGAAAATGTAATAGAAAGATGCTGCTGCTGCTACTACTACTACTATCGCCAGTGGTTTATCTCTTATAGATAATGCAATAACATATCTCTTTTTTTTTTTTTTTCGCGAAAGCACTTTTTCGTGGACGCTCGTGTCTACTCGTAAGGATACCACGATAAAATCTAAATGTAAGAGAGCGATTTTGTAAGTAAGAGAGGTCGTCAAGCGTAGTTCCTTCCATTTCCTACAAAACGAGTCGCGTGAAACGAGTAAGAAGGATAGGTAGGTATACGATAAGCTCCATAGGATGAATAATATTCCTCTGAGAAAGGGTTACTTGTCCTACTAAAATAGATCTTATTCCTTGACATAACGAACGTCAGTATTTTGTCTAAGCCATAAGCGCAAGGAACGAAAACGCGTTGAAGAATATAAATGTAGATATGTATAATATAAAGATGAGAGAAAGATATATATATATATATATATAAAAGTATATATATATATATAAATAAAAGTATACGACAACGGCAAATTTAATTTTTCCATTCAATAAGGTATTAGCATTTAAATGAATAAACGAGTTGTGCAAGAGCGATCATTAATAAAAGTCTTAAGTCGTATTTCTATGCTTCGAGTACTTGCACGAAGATCACCGATGATCATTCTCGAGTTCCTATTATCTCAGGATAATAGGAATCGTTAAGATGATTTCTTACGATTTCTGCAATAAGATTGATCTTTCAAATGAAGAAATAAAGGAACGATTATCGGTCTCGAATAATTTTACTTTCTTCTTTCTCTCTCTCTCTCTCTCTCTCTCTCTCTTTTTCTTTATTTTTTTTTCTTTTTTTTTTTGTTACAAATTATTTCTACTTATCAAATTGTAATGGTATCGAATCGATCGTAATGTATGCCACCGCAATCATTGTTTACAATCTATTACTACTTGTTATCGTTAAATCTTTTTTACATTCCCATTGAAATATTTAACGTGCTTCCGTTAAGCGAATAACTCGAAGCCGTTCGATCGAACGAAATCGACTATACACTCTACTCTCGTTTCTGTTTTCCCAGAATTCATATCTCTAGTGTCATATATATATATATATATATATATATATATATATATATATATATATGTCTGCACGTGTTTGTATGTTCGGCTTATCGAACGATTTAAAATTTGAACGGCCATGCAGAGGAATGGTCGAACGACAAGTATCGAGCGTCGCATCGCGTCAGTTTCGTTTTATGGTTAATCGCTCTTTATCGAAGGCACTCGAGCGCAGTTTCGCAACGTTCTCTCGCTCTCGCTTCGGCTGTCCGTAAATTATAGCTGTCATAAATTTATCCGCGATCGGTAATTATCGGAGTGAGCCATCCGTCGGAACGGGGCGCGAATAACGAGCCAATTCCAATTGGTAGGTCGAATCTATCCGTATACGTATCTATACACACACTTTATTACACGCACAATACGTACACACACATACATATATATATATATATATATGTCTATAAATATATATATATATATATATATTTATACACTAGCACAAACGATCCACCGACGATACTACGCGTCTCACCGATTCTCGATCCGCGCTTCGATTTATACCGAACCAACCTTCTCTTCTCCATTCTCTTTCTCTCTTTCTCTTGAACGCACACGTTCGATCTTTCACGGTTGCAATCAATTTCGCGTCGCTTCGAAATGCCTCGACTCGCTCGATTATCGCGGCTTTTATCGCGCGTTTATCGCGCATTCATCGCTCTCTCTTTCTCTTTCTTTCTTTCTCTTTTTCTCTCTTTCTCTATCGACTAACGTTTTATACTCCTTATTATTTTTTTCATCAATCCTCGCAGCTGAACCTGCTGCCAAGAACACGCAGTCTTTTCAAAGGTAAACCCACATCGAACGAGGACGAAGCGGAAAAACGGTGAATATAATTCCACGATAAATAACTCCCCCTAACCCCTTATCCTACCTCCTCAACCTTTCTTTTTCGCCGTTCTATCGCCGTATGATGATTTTACTCGCATAGATCATTTCTTCTTTTATTTTTTGTTTTTTGTTTTGTTTTGTTTTTTACTTTTTTTTTTTTTTTTTTTACTTTTTCGTTCTCCCTACACAAGAAATGCAAACAACGAGGACTGCGATGCATCGGCAATCTTTAACTTCTTTAATCAGCGCACACTTAGACGATTTATTTTACATAACTACATTAGAACTGCTCGCACTTAAGCATGACACTTTCGTTTCGCCACGAAATCAATGATCCGAACCGCAAAATCGGCGCGTTCATGTTCGATCAATTTCGGTGTCCATTAAGGATCGAAGAGTGGGGTCTCTCTATTCGTGTCACGATACGATATTATCGGGGGAATAATTTTCGAACCACGAAAAGTGAAACGTTAACGGGCCGCGATCACGAATCGCTCGTTTCCTCTGTGGTGTTTTGCACTTTTGTGCATGCGAGTGAACTGGACGCTGAAAGAGTATAACGAGGGGAACTTGTCTGAGGAAAAAGAAGCCGTGCGAAAGATTCAGAGAGAGAGAGAGAGAGAGAGAGAGAGAGAGAGAGAGAGAGGAGAGGAGAGAGATAGAGAAAGAGAGAGAGAGAGAGAGAGAGGAGAGAGAATGAGTGAGTGAGTGAGTTAGTAAGAGGGAAGTGAACAAGTCGACTGGAAAGTCAAAGCAACGAAAGAAGGATAAAGGGAAAACCATTTTACAAGTTGAATCAGGCACAGATTGCAGCCATTTACTAACATAAATTGCACGACAGGTAATCGTCTCGTGTGCAGAAGGGAAAGTCTCTATCGTATGTTTGCGAATAAAGAACAGACTTTCTTAAAGAAATATATATATATATATATATAAAATCCTGTCCAATTTTTGTTGAATTTTAACGACGTTCGAATTAAAATATTTTGATATACATAGAAACGCTTTAATAACTAAAAATTTATATCAAATTAAAATAAAATAATTGTTTTGTTTTTATACTTTTCGATAATTTAGATAATTAAATGCAATTATTAGAATTTGTTAGAACGCATAAACTAGATATACCTGGGTTTAGTATATAGAATGTAAAAAAATAAGAGACAGAAATAGTCATGGTAATAATAATAATAATAATAATAATAATAATAATAATAATAATAATAATAATAATAATAATAATAAAGAAAAAGAAAAGAAAAGAAAGAAAAAGAAAAAAAAAAAGAACAAAGAAAAAAAAAAGAAGGAAAAAGGAAAATAAAATCTCTTTTACGAGCGAGACGATATTTAAAGGTCGCAAAGAAGGATAGGAATCTCGAGTTTTACGAGATGTCGTACTATTTTCGTCGATGCATTCCAAATGAGACTATCCACCCTACATATGTACGCGTCGTACAGATAACCTTATCGCCTTAACGTTGCCGGTTTTACCGATAACGGCATCGCGACCACTGTAAATGGAAGTTAGATATAAGTTATGCATATTCTTACTGTGTAGCCCGTTTTGTTCGTGTAATAATACACGATACAGTGAACGAACTCTCTACTATGTTTTTTTTTTTTTTTCTTTTATTTCCTGACGTGTTACAACAAATGGAAATCTTTAATTAATTAATTAATTAATTAATTAATTGATTAATTAATTAATTAATTAAGTAATTACTTAATTAATCAATTAATCAATTAATAATTCAATTTATTTATTTATTTATTTAATTTATTTAATTCTTTTTCCCTTTTTTTCTCTTTTTTTTCGTTTCACGTAAAGTCTCTCAATACATCTAAATAAATAAATAAAATAAATAAATAAAATAAATAAAATAAATAAATAAAAGTTTCAGTAGTTAAATAAATTTATCAATTACGAACAATCAATCCATTTTATCTAAAAATACAATAAAGTACATACATTATTAAGCCGATAATTAAAAGATCATTAAGAGCCCACGTTGCTGTCATTGAAACGACTACTATTACTTGATCTTGACGATGATCACGTTCGCAAAGATAACGCGTGGGATGTAACATCGTGCATATAATTAAGTCAAACGATGTTATTATCTCGGTTAACAGTTGAAAAATGAAGAAAGAAAAGGAAAAAAAAAAGGAATCTTGAAAATAAATATCGACTCGTTTTATACCACATTCTGTTAGATTTTTAGTTTGTGCTTGAATTAGAGAAAGATAGAGAGAGATAGAAAGAGAGAGAGAGAGAGAGAGAGAGAGAAAGAGAGAAAGAGAAAGAGAAAGAGAAAGAGAGAGATAGTAAATCGTTTGGGTGACAGGCTGGTACGAACGGCAACGGGGCGTATTTTAACGATCGATCGCGCAAACCGATCGGTCCGACCGCAAATTGCAAGCGTTGCGCATGGACAAAATGTATGTGAATACACCTACATTTCGCTCTCTCTCTCTCTCTCTCTCTCTCTCTCTCTCTCTCTCTCTCTCTCTCTCTTTATATACACACACACATTGTATATACACATAACATATATATATATATATATATATATATATATATATATATATATATAAATGTGTGAGTGGTTGAGCGCGAACGATTGGTGCAGGAAAAGCCAAGCCAGGTAGGTAGATAGATCTATATAGAAGCAACGTTCGATGCAGGCTTATGGATTTCCGGGCAGGTTGTCTTTCCCAGTCGTGCACACTGTCGGTGACGGATTTAAACGAGACGCGGGAGCGTATAAGTGACTCGATAACTTCGCTGGGAATTCCCTCAAGTAATTGCACGCGTTTGGCAATCTATAACCAGGTCTCTCTCTCTCTCTCTCTCTCTCTCTCTCTCTGTCTTTCTCTCTTTCTCTCTATTACAACGAATCGAATAGATTCCCGTTGGGATATGAGAATGTATTAGCTTATAGGTATATGCGAATACTCGACGACTTCATCCATGGAAAATTGACTTTACAATCATTTCTCTTTTAATTTCTATTTGTTCATTATTTCCCATTGATGTGTTTGTTTATACTTTGTAATTATTATTATTATTTTTTTTTTCTTTTTTTTTTTTTTTTTTTTTTTTTTTTTTTTCATATATTACCTACGAAAAACAATGGCGATTCGAACGAAGAGAAGTATCTACGTTAACGTACACAGTGATATTACAGATATTATTTTAATACTGATTGTATGAATAATTAGTAAAATGCGTGAAAGTTGAAGTAATTTAATGTAGGCGAATTGTTTTTCTTGAGAAAAATTTTTTTTTTTTTTTTTTTTTTTTTTTTTTTTTTTTCCTATCAAGACACAACGTCTTTATGAAAAAGAAAAAGGAAGAAAAGAAAGAAAGAAAAAAAAGAAAAGTTAAAAAAAAAAGAAAAAAAAAAAGAAAAAACAAAAAAAAAAAATCACTTCCCACGACGTGCCAATAAACAGGTCTTACTGGAAAATTTACGACTCCGACATTCGAACGCAGGTGTTGTTACGTTCCGTGATCAATCGATAGTTTATCAATCGACCGAGATGTAAAATCATTGAGCTGCTGAAAACGATGACAAACCATCGTATAAATCATGTAAACCGTCGATAAACGTGAATTTTTTTTCCTTTTTCTCTCTTTTTTTTTTTTTTTTTTTTTAACCACATTAAAAAGTTAATCCTCTTCGTTATGACAAATCTTAAATAAATCTTCCTAAAAATAACAATACTTGAAACATTTTTATTATAGCAAGTAACGAAGATATTCACCATGATTAAAATTTCATATACATATATATATATATATATGTATGTAACAAAAACAAAAAAAAAAAAAAAAAAAACAAGAAATAACTCAAAGGAACGTAATCTCGAGTCGAACTGAAGAAATGATTATCGATAGGAGTATGAAAAAAAGAAAAGGAAAGGAAAAAAAAAAAAAAAGAAAAAAGAAAAGGAAAGAAAAAAAGGAAAAGAGTATAGCAATCGTAAAATAGGGAATATTCGAAGAAGAAAACGTCGTGATTGTCTTCGTTTTCTTTCGTTCTGCTTTAATCTCGACGAAAAGCATACAACGAGGATTCGTTGATACATAATGTACGTATGTATATATATATATATATATATATATATATATATATATATATATATGTAAGTATACATAGCTTGGTAAATCCCGCGACTATACGGCTATTACTAGCTTACATTATTGATTTATTATTTAGCGTCGGTGCGGGAGCGCAAGCGCGAGTTAAATCGGGGTTAACTGCTCATTTACTGATACGATGCATTACGGTTACTGCTTTATGCCATTTGCCTTGATAGAATATAAAAAAGGGACTAGCTAAACGAAGGAAAAGAAGAAAGACAGAGAGAGAGAGAGAGAGAGAGAAAGATAGAGCGATACTTTCGACTTAATCGATAACAAGCTCTTAAATCACTTTTTAATTTCCCTATAAGACGTCCGATAATACGTAAATTTTCATATACTGTCTGTCCTTTATTTTCCACGTTTGTTCCTTGTTTTATTTCATTTCATTTCATTTTATTTTATTTTGTTTTATTTTATTTTATTTTATTTTAATTTCATTTTATTTTATTTCTTTCTTTTGTTCCATTCAAACGAAAAGTAAAGCGGATGTTAATCGTAAATCTAAACACGCAGCTCTAGGACAATATTTCACGTTAGAAATACATGTATATATATATATATATATACACACCTTTATACATAGGGTGTTGCAAGTTTTTTTTCCATCGAACTGTGCGAGTACGTTTTATGAATAGAGATAAGAAGAAAAAGAAAAAAAGAAAAATGTTATATCAACATAAACTTATAAACGCTTTATTAAAAAGTTATAAAATAAAATTGAATTAAATGATAAAGAGAAAGAGTATTTTTAATATTCATAATAATCATATATATATATAGAGGCGCAACAAAATACACGTAGTATCAGATAAAGAGTATTTCGATGGGAATTCAAATACAACGCATTTGATATAATACAATGGTTATTTTATAATGGAACAAACACGATGAATCGTCGTTACATCATAATATATTTATAATAAAAATTTTATTTTTGTTATGACATTTTGATAAAGCATTTGCAAGTCTATACTTATGGAACCTTCTTATTTCTATTCGTAAAACATGGTGGCACAATTTAATGGGGGAAAAAAAAAAACCTGAATATAACTGTAAGAAAAGAGAAAAGAAAAAAGAAAAAAACAAAACAAAAAAAAAAAGAAAAAAAAAAGGAAATATGGTGAAATTTCGTTGTCGCTATTCAAGCTTGAAAGCATCGATATTTCCGTAAAATATATATATATATATATATATATATATATATATATAAAAAATAAAAAAGCAGAAAAAAGTATCGCTCACTACGTTCCACCACATGAATACAAGCAATTTATTCGGAAAATGGTGTAAGTTCAATTTCGACAAAATCAATAATATGGTAGATATCTCTATAAAAAGAAACGTACGGGGTTAAAAAAGAAAAAAAAAAAAAAAAAAGAAAAAAATTATCTGCAAATAAAAATAATAAAAATTAAAAATACATATTTATCTTAAAAATGAGATAAAAGAGAAAAAGATATATATATATATATATTTTTTTTTTTTTCGTCCGAAGTTATTTAAATCACAGATTATACGTCTTACTTAATCGAGCTTCCTGCGATTATAACGAAATAATTAATAAAAAATAGGATGTTTTCGTAAGGGATTAAAATCGTCAATTTTTCAAGTCATGCTAGATTGACGGTAGCAAAGCGACTATTCAACGATCGTCGCCTCTACGTACATACACACATTGCAGCAGGCGATAAAGTTATAGCGATTAAATCTGCACGCTAGCTCGCACTTAATGAACGTCACGCGATTTCTATGCCGTGGAATATTATTCACCGCTCGACAATTGTTAACGAAAAAGGAATCGAGCATAAAATTTTCCACTGAGAATTCTATTATATACGAGAAAATCAACGCGAGACTATACACACACACACACACACACATATATATATATATGTATATACACACATTAGTGCAGCGCTTTAAACGATTAGTTATTTTCTTTATTCCTTTTTATAATTGTAAACGAAAAATTTAAAAATCACTTTCATTCATTTATTCATTCATTTATTCATTCTTTCTCTCTCTCTCTCTCTCTTACTTTCACTCATTCGCAGGCTCTCTCTCTTTTTGTCAATTATCCATGTAGACGAATAAAAAACGTAGACGATTTTCACAAAAGGAGAATCCAATATTTGAGATGATCTCTCACGCAAGAAGCGAGGAGAATTCGTTGTACGATCATCGATCCAGTCAACGACTACATTTCGATTAACAGGAAAGCGATGCGCCGCCGGCAAATTGTTGCTTCGAGCTTGATAACAGCGTGCCTTCGTCAATAAATTAAACGCCATGATAAACCGGTAGCGGCATCCTGCGTATTCTCCATGCACGCGCATGTGTGTACACGGATTATACGAACGTGCCGGTA
>NC_062189.1:15850046-15855046 GCF_912470025.1 Vespa velutina
GCCACTTTATGTCATTTTCGACGAGCCAAACTTTGACAGATTATCATTACAAACGATAGGGGAGAACGATGTCGTTTGTTCCATCGATTTGACCGATGTTCGTCGTCTATTCATAGTACTATTGTTCTCAAGGCGTTACCTTGTAATCATTTCGAAAGCGATTTATTTCTTTATTTTTATCTTTCGTTTAAAAAAAAAAAAAAAAAAAAAAAAAAAAAAAAAAAAAAAAAAAAAAAAAAAAAAAACAAATGAGAAGAAGAAAAGAAATAAAAAAAAAAAAAAGGAAGAAAAAATTAATTGAGAAATAAATTTAATTTTGAAGGATTCCTTTGGATTAATTCCTCTTTCAAGATTTATAAAATAATTTCAATCGACGATTATGCAAAATTATTTTCTACGCTTGGCTTCTAGTGATATGTAAATATTGAAATTTTTTTTTTTTTTTTTTTTTTTGTTAAATCCACAATTTTAGAGCTTTCTCCTTTTCTTCCTAACATAACATCGAATTATGATGACTCAACCGACTTGACGATTAACGAACGAGCGAGTGCGTACGCAGAACGTGGCCACGTACAAGAAGTTAATGATATTTAATATTGAAAATGTTAACGGACTAATCGTCGAAGTCCTTCTCTTTTGAATACAATCATCATACGTAGGGATCGCACGTATGGATTTTCATCGACGCGAACGGGTTAAAAGGATTACATTAAAAAGGCGAGCACTCGACTTTTGCTTTGCAGCATCCAACGACGATAAAGGTTCTTTAACGAGCAGTATACACGTCAAGTGGCCCCTGCTTTCTCTCTCTCTCTCTCTCTCTCTCTCTCTCTCTCTCTCTCTCTCTTTTTCTCTCATTCTCGTTTTTTTCTTTTCTCTCCTTTCTTTTTATATTCCTACCGTGAATCATTAATTAGCATGGGCAATGAATAACAGGCCATTTTCAACGATGGATGCCCTTAGCCGAGTGCAGTAATAAAACTCGAACAATTAGGCACTTTTAAGAACGCTCATTTTATCGAACGATTTGTTTGCATTTCATTTTTCTTGATAGACAGATATATATATATATATACATAGTTATCTACCAATCCTCGTGCACGTGTGCAAATGCATTCTGTAATCGTATATTTGTTTCTACATTGTTCTTTTTTCATTTTGCCATCATCACCCTCGTCCACCTTGCTCCTCTTCCTCCTCCTCCTCCTATTTCTTCCTCCTCCCCTCAACAGCTATAACACTGAACCCCCTTCTCTTCTTTCTTCTTTTATTCCAATTTACAACGGAATCGTTTCGGATACGTGTTTCCGTGTTGCTGAATTATCGTCACGGCTGTTGTGCGATTTCGATCGACCTACTTTCCAAGGATACTCCTCTATCCAACCTACCGTATCTTCCATTTTAAACAAGAATTTTTTTTTTCTTCTCTTTTCATTTCCTTTTTTCTTTTTTTTTCTTCTTCTTCTTCTTCTTCTTCTTCTTTTCTATGCGCGATCGACCATATGTCGGTCATACATAATTCTAATATTTATTTGTCGTAAGAAGTAACAGTAAAAAAAATGTGAGTAAAATTTATTCATTGATACGACATTTCGATAACTCCGTCGAGTCTTATCCGACGTTCTTCTTTCCTTAATCCTTTAATCAAGCGATATCAGTCGTCTTTATCTTTTTTCCTCCATGAATAATATTATTAAATATATCATTTTGATAGTTCAAATTAATAAATAACTTCAGAAATAAATTCATTTGACTCGATATGTTAAACATAAAAAATTCCTGACTACTTTCTTCGCATTACGATATTTTACGTTTCACTTTAACAGTGGAACTTTATACGTCCCAAAAAAAAAAAAACAAAGAAAAGAAAAAAAACAAAAAAACAAAAAAACAACAGAACAAAATCGACAACAAAACAAAATTCCGGGAATTTTTTCAAATGGCCCTAGAAAAAAGCTTATCTCGAACAAATATTCAATCCAAAAATAAAAAAATAAAAAAATAAAAAAATAAAAAAATAAAAAAATAGAAACAAAAGGGAAAAAAAGAAAACAAATAAAATGAAAGGATGATAAAAGACATATATATATATATATATATATATATATCTCGATCAACAAAAGAGTAACTTCCCTTCCTAACTTCCTATTCGAGTGCGATATTGCGAGTCAAGTAATGGGGAGATATCGGCGAGGGTGTTGCTTTTCTTCTCCCTCTTTCGCAAGGCGATAGCGAAGCGAAAGCGTTGTAAAGTTGTGCCGTGGATCCTGCTGAACAGCCGCTCGTAAATATGCACGTCGCTTCATGAATATGCATTGTTCTTCGCGTTGCATACTCGTGGCAATCCAGTACGTGGTCTACACTACTACTACTACTACTGCTACTACTACTACTACTGCTACTACTACTACTACTATTACTATTACTATTCTACTACCTTAAGACCTTACTTCATCTACCGTCTCGCGTTCCTAGTTTCAAATCAATCTTTGCTCGTTGTTCCTACAACATCTCTCTCTCTCTCTCTCTCTCTCTCTCTCTCTCTCTCTCTCTTTCTCTTTCTCTGCCTCTTTTACTCTTACTCATTCACTTCAAAATGACACTTCGTATAGCGTCTGGAAAGAGGATGATGGAAATGTAACCCTCTTAGCGCGACACGCACTATGAAAGGAATAGATATATATATATATATATTCTCAAATTTAAATTCCGATATATTTTCTTTTAGATTAATGATGTTAATTTTAATAAATGTTTTGCGATGAACTTTTCAAGATATTAAATAGAATTTTAATAGATCTCAGAATAAGACAAATATCTATATCACGTTTCATATTCCGTATTTACGTATCTATCGATTATACGGTAACAACGAGAGAAACGAGACTAATGCAAACTTGATACATTCATTATTCATTATTGATTCAAGCTATTTATATATATACAAACGTATATTTCGTGATGTATATTTATCATAACTACACGTTGTCATAACTGGACGTATGTTATTGAATATTATTCCTAGAATTTAAGAGGTGTAAGAGACATTAAGAAACAATTACTCAATCTATTATTCATATTCCACGCTCGTCCTTGGTATATAATTTATAGGATCAATCGATAAGGCCATGACTATATTTATACGAAAACACTTTGGTATGTATAAATACATACATACATACACACATATATATATATATATATATATATATATATATATATATATTAAAACGCAAATTAAACAAATCGAGTTTACGTGAAAGTCGTAATAGATTTCACATGGTATCGACCCATTTATTTATTTAACGTCATATAAATCATTCGTTATTTATTGGAGATTATTATCTCATTGATAAGAACAATAATGACCTCGAAGCAAGGAGACAGTTAAAACGAATTAAAAAAAAAAAAAAAAAAAAAAAAAAAAAGGGAAGAAAAAAAAACGAAGAAAAAGAGAGGAGAACAATTCTGAAAAAGCAAAAAAATAAAAAAAAAAACAAAAAACAAAAAGAACACAAATAAAGAAATAAAGAATAAAAAAGAAAAGAGCAAAAGAGGAAAGATTCACATGATCGATCTTGTTGATCCCAATTCTTAGGATATATGTAAAAATCAAATTGCGAAGAGAATTTTATTCGTCGTCCCTCACGATCGTCCTTGCGCTATAATTCATACGATCGATCGGAGCGTAACGGTATTGAAAACGATCGAATTTACTAGCGATCGATCGGATATCAACCGCAGGAAGTGTAATCGATGACGGGCCGGCGATTCGCATCGTCGATCGCAATCTCCTCTCTGTGTATCACGGCTGTGTATCACGGTTATGTATCGTGCAAAGAAGAAAGAGAGAAAAAGAGAAAAAGAGAGAGAGAGAGAGAGAGAGAGAGAGAGAGAGACAGTAAGTGAGTGAGTGAGTGAGAGAGAGTTTGATGTCCTTGAAAAGACGAAGAATATAGGTAACTATCGAAGTCGATAACTTCGCTGACTCTTCTCGGACAGTGGCACTCTTTTCTTTATATCTCTACCGATACGTTCGGCAAACAATGAACCCTCTATCGCCATGGATACGTTCCTGAATAAACATGATTTGCTTGGCGCGCCAACAGGATTATGTATCCTGGCCGGTGTAGGTCGTTCGGACGGACGAAGGATGGATGTGGAGCGTCTTAATCCATATGCATGGACTCCGTTTCAAGCGAGAATGCCGGAGCTGCTGCTGCTGCTGCTGCTACTACTACTACTCGACCCTTCTTTTTTTTCTTCTTCTTTTTTCTTTTTTATTTTATTTTTTTTTTCTTTTCTTTTCTTTTCTTCTCTTTTCGTCGTTCCTTTTTTTAATCTCTTTTGTTCTCGCTGGTTAACCGACATAAGGTACCTGCCAAAAGATCGCGACCAGTTTTGACATCTATGACGGCCGAATAATGAAATATTGATAGAAAATGTGATTTACAATCTTTACCTTTTTATATAATAGTGGCGTATATACGTGAGTCAACAGACGTTTTTATACGTCTCAATGATTTCAAACAGATCCAATTACAAAGAAATTAATATTCATTAATTTAGTCTCATAATAAATTTTTTCTCTTTTCTTTTTTCTCTCTCTTTTTCTTTTTCTTTTTTTTTTTTTTTTTCTTTTTTTTCTTTAACCAAAAATCATTTGTAAACTTGACGCATGCGCGATAACACCGATCTTTTTTTTCTTTCTTTTCTTTTATTTCTTGTTTTTTTTTTTTTTTCTTTTCTTTTTTCTTTTTTCTTCTTTAATTAATTTACATTAATTTCACATAATTTCACATAATTTCATATAATTTCAAATAATGACACGAATTTTAAATAATATCTTCCTTTTGGTATCACATCCTACGATAATTCAATGATAAGCCGAAGAAAACGTGTTGTGCCCTTATCTACGTTGATCTTTTTGTCTCTGCAACACGTGTCTCTCTAATACACAGATAAATATCTAACTACTTACACGTGACTTAACCGTGAAG
>NC_062189.1:15860046-15865046 GCF_912470025.1 Vespa velutina
ATACACGTACTCATGAAAAACTTCTATGAAGCATTGAATGTAATCATAAAACAATTCTACATTCTACAAATAGATTCGTATATAATTTTTTTTTTTTTTGTTTAATTATATCCCATCATCAATTCAACGTTATAAATAATTCAATTATATTACAATAACGTAAAACGTAATAATAATTCAATTCTAATTCATTTCATTATAATCGTAAATAAATTTGTTATTATTGATATTAGAAAAATGATTGAAAATCTAAAGAGACTATATATAAATGAAATTCAAATTAATAATAAGCCTGTTAAAAGAATTAAAACAAAAACAAAAAAAAAAAAAACAAAAAACAAAAAACAAAGAACAAAAAAGAACAAAAAAAAATATCTTAAAGATCTTTAATGTTAATCCAGCTGTGAAGTTTCTAAATTGAAAGGCACAAGAGAGAAATGTTCCCTCGCTTGATCGACATGGCAAAAAAAGCTCGTCAAGGAAGAGAAAGAGATAAAGAGAGAGAAGGAGAGCGAGTAAAGTTCCAGACGGACGTGGCAGTCATCGACAGAAGTCGGTCGGGTCTGCTTGCCAATTTATCAGCTCCTTCTCGTTCGACGCACGCGCGGCAGTCGCGTGAGAAACGAACGACGAAGAAAGACAAGAGGAGAGCTAGAACGTTAGTCACTCGTCTCATAATTTATTCATTCCTATTTTTAGGCACGACGGATCTCTCTCGACGGCCCGTCGGTCGAGCATGTTGCCGGAGAAGAGACGAGAAAGACTTGGTGAACAAGAAATTCGTGAAAATGTTCTCTCGGCGCCATGATTCCTATCGTTGTACAACGAGGAATGATGGAAGGGTGGGGTGGAGGTGAGGGAGGGAGGGAAGACAAAAAAAAAAAGAAGAAAAAGAAGAAAAACAAAACAAAACAAAACAAAAAAAAAGGAAAGAAAAGAAACAGAGAGAAAAGAATTCTGTCAAAAATATATCGCTCGATGAGAAGGGGAAAAAAGAAAAGAAAAACAAAGTATTTCTCTTGGATAACTTTTTTCATTTATTTAAGAAATTTCTATGAACGAATATTTAAAATGATCAACGTTAAATAATCGTACGATATCGAAACTAACAAATATTCAATTTCATAGAAACGAAATAAATGCATTGTCGTTCGATGAAGAGGGGAAAAAACAAAAACAATATAGAAAAGAAAAGAAAAGAAAAGAAAAGAAAAGAAAAGAAAAGAGAGAAATAGAAAATTCTTGGAAAAATGTTTTAAATAACGAAAGTTAAATCGATGTTTATCTTACGTACATTGGAGAAGTACTGCTTTATAAACGATTCCTCGTAACGGGGGCGGGGGGTATGGGGATGGGGGTAAGTTGGGAGGAAAAAGTATTTCCTTGAAAATAGGGGCCGCTGGAAAATCTCTCGGGATCGGTAGAGATGAAAACTTTACCCTCTCTGAAACAATTGTTTCTCCTTGGAGGGGGCAAAAAAGACCGTAGCTCTTTTACCTCTCTTTAAACTTTCTCTGATACGCTCGATTGCACGTGAACGATGCTAAGTCGCCAGGGATATGTATATACAATGTACTTCAATATTGAATGAAAATAGGAAAGCGAAAGAAACAGAGGACACGAATGGTCGATACGATATAAAATTAATCGTCGTTATAAATCTTCATAAATATTTCTATATCCTAATTGTTTAGATTTAATGAATGTAAACAATGGACAATTCGTTATTCGTTATTATCTTTTAAAATAGTCACGTAAGAAAATTTAAATGATTGCAAAATTATTGGAAAATGATTATCTCGATAATTAAAATTTAATCGATAAGGACGAGAGAATGATATCGATTATAAACTGAAAAGAAATTCAAATGATTATAACGACGAATTTTTGACCATTGATCATTTTATTTTTTCAACGTTAGACAACAACAACAACAACAACGACAACAACAAAAAAGGAAAGGATTGTAAAAACAATATTAATATATTTGATACTCTCCTGGCACGACGAGTTTTTGCACTGACTAGTAGGTAGAAACACGCGAATTACAGGTCACGTCACATGCAGTTCCGAATCAAAAGCGAAAACTGGGAAATTTGATTCGTCGGAAAAATTGCGCCGATAGAGGTTAATAAAAAAAGATTAAAAAAAAAAAAAAAAAAAAAAAAAAAAAAAAAAAAAAAAAAAAAAAAAGAAATAAATGAAAAAAAGAAAAACAAAAGGAAAAAAGAGGACGGAAGAGTGGAAGGAGGGGGAGGAAGAAAAGAGAAAAAGAAAAAAAAAAAGCGAGAAAAACATCAAACATCCTGCAAATTTCAATTACAACGTATTGAATAGAATTTAATTTGAATCTCTTTGATTTGACTCTACTCTTGCACGTATGTACCACTTGCGTTCACTCGGATTATTGATCGATAGAAAAGATGAATATAGCCCTTAACAAAATTACTATTTAACTCCTTTGAGTATTTCATTTCTTTCTCGTTTTTTTTTCCTGTTTTTTCTTTTCTTCCTCCTCTCGCCTCCCTCTCCCCCCCCCCCGACCGCCCATAGAAATTTCACCAACGAAGAAATAATAAAAACTAACAGAAAACAAAACGAAACAAAACGAAACGAAACGAAACGAAAATACACGAAATGAAAAGATAGGAAAAAAAAAAAAAACAGGATAAAATGAACCTTCCATAAGGGGTGTATTCATGCGTGGTTGCACTTGGCTTATACATACAACACTATACCTGATCGTGACACGAATAAGGGGTTGAATTGTCGTGACTAGTATGACGAGGAGTTGAAAAGGGGGTACTAACAGCACGACTCGCTCTCCATTATCAGCCGTATCAATTGGTCGTACACAACGCTAACCGACAAAGGTGAAATAAACTTTATCAACGACCGCGACGGCGCGACGGTCTGACGGTCCCCGTCCGGTCGATCGAAGGCGTCAACGCGATGCCACCTAAATTACTTTCTGCGTCGGACGTTAACGTGCCGTGACCATGACATTAAAAAGGCGAACGAAGTAATTTGACATTGAGCAATATAAAAATTAATCTATTAATCTATTAATCGTTAATCTTAAAGTTCGTTGTTAAAAGTTATTTACTGCCTTTTCTCGGACGGAATAAAATTCAAACGAACAATTGTCAATTTTAAATAATTGATCGTATTATAATCTAAAAAATATTTGAAAAAAAAAAAATATATATATATATATATATATATATATATAAAATAAAAAATAAATGAAAAATAAAAGAAGAAAACGAAGAAAGAAAAAAAGAGCAAAAGTAATCAGAAAAAAATAAACGTTTAAAAATGTTATATAAATATCAAAGATTGCAACATTGATGCTCCCTTTGATGATCCTAAGCTCATCCGATCACGATAAAAGAAACTTTTAATATCAATTCCCTCCTTTTTCATCTTTCCTAGGACACGCCACAAATCCTGTTGTCGCATGGCTAACGATCTTTTAACGACTATATTTTTCACTATATGTTTTCTCTGTTTTCTTTTTTTCCTTTACACACATACACATACACACACACACACACATATACATATATCCATCCAAATATTGCTTGCCATCGATAGACACATAACTCCTCTCTCGAAGGGATGAGAAGAGCGCTGTGTCGAGCGCTTGGCCGTTTCACGAATCGTCGAGTGTATCTTTCTCTCTCTCTCTCTCTCTCTCTCTCTCTCTCTCTCTCTCTCTCTCTCTCTCTCTCTCTCTCTCTCTATCTATCTCTATCTCTCTCGCTCTTTTTTAAACGAGAATCTAGATTACGTCGTTAAACTGTATTCAAGCATGAACCGTCAGCGACGGTGAATGGGTGCTTTAAATGCGAATTTGCTGCTGCATTAACTCTGGAAAAAGTGCTCTTCTAATGTGGCATTAACGTTAGTGAGCGCGAGCGCACGTTTGCTCGTTCGTTCGCTCGCTCGCTCGCACAAGCAAGCAAGCAAACAAAGCAAGCAACCAGAGGATGTAAAAGCTCCAGGAGAGACGTGAATCGGTCGTTTCGTCAGCCATATATTCGATGGATATATGTAAACGTTAAACTCGTGACCATACGATATACATACATACATATATACATACATCCATATATCCATACATCCATATATACATAGATATATACGCTAATTGTGTTAGATAAGAAACAAAAACAAAAAAAAAAAACAAAATAAAAGGAAAAAAAAAATATTCGAAGACACTACAAGATTAACTATAATTATGCCTTTATCGATCTTCAAACAGGAATAAATATCGTTCTTAAATAAATTTATAATCGATTTTAATAATATACAGGTATGTTATACTTAAATAAATTAGATTTCTATGCATGCAGGTATATTAAAAAAAATACATAGACATATAATACTTTTAAAATATTCTTTTATGTCTCTCGCTAAATCCTTCTTTTAACGAAACCTATATATATATATATATATATATATATATATGAACTATTTCATCACGCTCGTTTTTTCTTCGAATCAACAAATCCTCGTGAAACCTGCTCATAAGCCTGGAAAACGAGAGAGAAAAAATGAGAGAGCGAGAGAGCGAGAGAGAGCGAGAGAAAGAGAAAGAGAGAGAGAGAGAGAGAGAGAAATATTGTTATTGTCGAATGATGGAAACTCACCGATACCGACGATTCCCGAGTCGTTGTCACGTAACACTTTTAATTACGCTAGTCGGGACTAATGCGCTTATCCAAGCGACGACGAGGACCGTTGTCGTTTGCTCCACACAACACGCGACACTTTGTCAGCTGCACTTCCGTTTCCATTGGCCACACATACACACACAAGCACACACATACACACACGCATACGCACACGCACGCATACACACACATCATATATGACCACTCCATTCTTTTTTTTAAACACCCTTCTTTATTTGAGCAGACACTTTCACCTCCACTTCCAACGACGTCGCCGTCGTCGTCGTCGCCATCGTCTTCGTCGTCGTCGTCGTCGTCGTC